>NC_061151.1:6855298-7155298 GCF_905220365.1 Vanessa cardui
CGGATATGTTTATGCCCACTTTTTCCCAGTTTAGTTTGCCGATGATAGACTCTAGCACCGCTATGAAGATTGTTGGAGAGATTGGGTCTCCTTGTCTAACACCTCTTTTTATTTGTATGGGTGGTCCAGTGGTTTCCAACTTCACTCTGCTGGTATTATTGTCGTATATGTTTTTTAGGACTTGTATATATTGTAAAGGTACTTCTTGTGATATTAGAGCTTCCCAGATCGATGAGTGGAGTAAAGTATCAAAAGCTTTTTGGTAGTCAATAAAAACTATATAGAGTGGTTTGTTGAACTCTATGAATTTTTCTATAAGCATTTCTAGCGAGTGTATATGATCGACTGTGGAAAAGCCTCGACGAAAGCCCGCCTGTTCGACGGGTTGAAATTTTTCTGTTGTTTCTTTTAGCCTTTTTTCTAGTAATGACGAGAAAAGTTTATATAATGATGGTAGTAGGCTTATTGGCCTGTAATTGCTTATATTATCTGGATCTCCTTTTTTGTAGAGCAGAATGGTTTCCGATTCAGACCATTGTCGTGGAGAGGTTGTACTGGTCAGTATCATGTTGAACAGTCGTGTGAGAGGTGTAACAAGACACGTCGATCCTGCTTTTATGACTTCATTTGTGATCCTGTCAGGCCCAGGGCTTTTGTCTGATTTCAGGGCTTTAATTCCTTTGGCTACTTCCTCTTCGGTGAAGGCAACCATCGCTTTTTCTGTGTTACGACTCGGTAGCTCATATGTTGACTGATTTGGTGGGCTGTATAGGTCTTTGTAAAATTGTTTTGCTATTTTGAGTATTTCCGATCTATTTTGTGTAGTTTTAGTACTGTTTTTTAACTCTCCGATCCATGATTTATGTGGTTTTAATTCTTTGTATGCTTTCTTGGCACTGCCTGTGGCTTGAAGATGTTTTTTGATCGTTTGTGTGCGATGTACCTTATAGTCGTGGTTGATTCGTTTACTTATGAGTTTGTAAAGAGCTTTTAGCTCAATTTTCATAGCCCTTGTTTTCGGTTTAGTCTTATGTATTTCTTTTCTTCTGCTGATTAGTTTCTTAGTGCGTGCTGATATAATTTGCTTTGTCTCTGTGTTTGTGCTACTTGTAAGCCCTTGTGTACTTTTTATAGCGATATCTATTGCATTAATTATTTTATCGTAGCAAGCTTGAACGGTGTCCCTATCATTCCAGTGGTCTAGCATGTCTACTGACAAGTTGTTTAACGAATCAATAAAGGTTTGAACTTCTTTTTCGTTCTTTAACTGAGATTTGGGGCATCGACCGAACCAACTGCGACTTTTTGATTTTGGAAGTATATTGAAAGCTGCCCTCACGGGTCTATGGTCCGAAGGGTATGCGATATTCAGAACCTGTACATTGTTTACATTTCTCGATAGGTTTGTTAGGATGTAATCTATTTCGTTTTTTGTATTGCCGTCAGGTGCTTTCCAAGTCCATCTCTGCTTGTTGTTCTTTTTAAAAAAAGTGTTCATTATGGCCAGGTTGTTCTCATAGGCAAAGTCGATGAGTCTATTTCCTCTACAGTTTCTGTTACCGTAGCCATAGTTTCCAGTGATGGTTTCATTTGGTTTGGGTTGACCAATTTTGGCGTTAAAATCGCCCATGACGACTATGTTATTTCCTGAGAGTCTTATGGCATTGTCAACAGTACTGTAGAAAATCTCTAGTTCTTCTTCTTTCGCGATTTCTGTTGGGGCGTATACTTGAATGATGCTTAAGTCTAGGCTGTTGATTTGTAATTTGAGTAGTGCTACTCTCTCCGATAGTCCGTTGAAACATTTTATGTAATTTTTCAGGTGTTTTTTAATCATAAAGCCCACTCCATATAATCCAGGCGTTTCGCCAATGTAGTACAAAATGAACTCCTCGTGTTCCTCTATTTTGTTGCCGTATTTTCTAACTTCTGAGAGACCGATTATATCGTATTTTATGTTTCTTAAGGATTCTGTTAGTTCCAATAGACGTGAGTAAGTAGAGAGAGTTCTAACGTTGTAAGTCGCTATGTATAAAGTGTTGTGGATAACCTTATATATATAAACTTGTAATGTCATACGACCTAATATATTCGTCAATTTGACGCGTCGATTTACTTTTCTCGGGTTGAACTGACGCGAGAATCTATAGCGACGAATAGCGTCGAATAGCGCGATAGGGAGCTATTTCTATCGTTGTGTGAATCGGCAGTAACAAAACAACAACAACCTGTAAATTCAAATATAGGCTAAAGGCCTCCTCTGCCTTTGAGGAGAAGGTTTGGAACATATTCCACCACGCTGTTCCAATGCGGGTTGGTGGAATACACATGTGGCAGAATTTCTATGCAATTTGTCACATGCAGGTTTCCTCACGATGTTTTCCTTCACCGCTGAGCACGAGATGAATTATAAAGACAAATTAAGCACATGAATCTGCGGTGCTTGCCTGGGTTTAAGCCCGCAATCATCGGTTAAGATGCACGCGTTCTAACCACTGGGCCATGTCGACAGTACTCGACTCGACAGTAATCGGTTTTATTGAATGTGCTGATGCTACATCTGAGTTGTGTCGTACTATACGTTACATTAATGACGCAAATGTAAGCAGGCAGCAATTAATCATAACGCTGATTTACCTCCGACAGTAACCGCTTTAAAACATTTGTATTAAACCTTGAAACGTTATCTTTAAACAACAATTATAGTGAATAATTCTTCATCAATGGAGTATTAATTATATAGTTATACATATTAAATCACAAGTTTTTTTTTATTATATATGTTGGCGGACGAGCTTATGGGCCACCTGATGATAAGTGGTCACCATCGCCCATAGACAATGACGCTGTAAGAAATATTAACTATTCCTTACATCGTCAATGCGCCACCAACCAAGGGAACTAAGATGTTATTCCCTTGTGCATGTAGTTACACTGGCTCATTCACCCTTCAGACCGGAATACAACAATACTGAGTACTGTTATTTGGCGGTAGAATAACTGATGAGTGGGTGGTACCTACCCAGACGGGCTTGCACAAAGCCCTACCACCAAGTAAAGTTGTCGCCCGTGGCTTCGCTATGGGGGGTTGGTGTCATGTGTTAGGCTAAATAATTAGCCTATGCCCTTTTTTGAAGTTCAAGTAAGCTTCACATATAATTTCATCAAAATCGGTTATTTGGTTTGATAGTGAAAGAGCAACAGATAGACAGACAAACAGAGTTACTTTCAAAATTATATTATATTAAGTTATATAGATTTAAGTTAACACACAGTCAGACAGAATGAATTTTAACAACAACAGCCTGTTAAATTCCCACAGCTGGGTTAAGGCCTCCTCTCCCTTTGAGGAAGGTTGGGAATATATTTCAGTAGTTCCAATGCCGGTTGGTGGAATACACATTTGGCATTTCTATGACATTAGACACATAAAGGTTTCCTCACGATATTTTCCTTCACCGCCAAGCACAAAATGAATTATGAACACAAATTAAGTACGTGACTATTCATTGTTGCTTGCCTGGGTTTGAAACCGCAGCCATCGGCTCACTTTACTTACAGAGTAAACATAATATTATTTTTAAAACGCATTATAAACACGAGGAATGTGACAATAAATGACTTAATGGAGTATGTAACTCCATCCAACTCATCAGGGAGGGATAAAAGAGGAGTATGAAAGGAAAAGTCATCCAGTACCAACTCCTAATAGTTTAGGAGAAAGTCAGTGAAAAGTAGCAAACTACTTAAGCGGTTCTAAGTTGAATTCCTTTGTCACTAACATGCGATGCATATTACAAATTAAATACATTTAAATTACACAGGTTTGAACCCATAATGATCACAATATATTCTCGTGTTATAACCGCTGAACCATTCAGCGTGTTCGAGGCACAGACAATGCACTTGCACAATACAGTTAGAATGCCTACGTCAAGGTGATGACGCATACAAAAAGTACGATACGTTTATTCTATACTAGTTACTTAACCCGATTTTGTCCGACTGAATTAAAAAAAAAAATAATCTTCCCGACTGCAGCGCCATCTACATTACCCAATCTAAACACACCTCAAATACGTCCAAAAATTTTATCAATTTCGATAAAACTATTTTGGATTAATTCTTATTTCCAGACTTATATATTTTACATTCAAATTCAAAGTCAAAAATCTTTATTCAAAATAGAAGTGTTTACACTTTCTTATTGATAGTCAAAAATCTACCACCGGTTCGGAATTTAACACCTCAGACCTGAGAAGAATCGAAAGTCAGCGGGATCTATTTTTTTTAATGTCATGTTACATATACAATAACAAATTAAACATTAGATTACAATACATATAGTCAAAAATAATGCGTTAAATTGCAATCATATTTCGCGGTTCACAATATTTCGACAGTTTACAATCTCACGATATTAGATTGTTATCTAAGGAATTCTGTAATCTTACGGTGACATATACATTTATATATTAGTACTAGCAGTAAATGCGACTTTGTACGCGTCTTAATTTATATAAAAAAGGTTACACTATCAATATATAGTATATCTTATCAATTGTGTATAGGCAGCTTTTGTGATATTAAGTCGTTGATGTACAGTATTTGGACGTAATTCTAAGATAATAGCTTAAGTTACTTTTTACATCAACTATACGTCAGTGAAAGTCTCGTCAAAATCGATCCAACAGTTCCAGAGATTAGCCAGAACAAACAGACAGACAGACATAGTAAAATATGTTATTTTGTTATACGTATTGTATATACAATATTTAGATTATTTTAATGTTACAAACAGACTCTCCAATTTGATATGTATAGATTATAATTTAATTATATATCGTGATGTATAAAACAATCATTAATCAAGTTATTCTTAATTGAAGTAGCCTCATAACAGTCATGTTACATTGTTGGTTTAAATGTACCACTAACACCGTTTCGGAAAGGGGATTCTACCGAGAAGAACCGGCAAGAAACTATAATTAGTCATTTTGATAATTATAATTACACGGGTAACTTAAATCGTATTATTAACTTCACACTATTTTATCATTATCATTACAAAGTATAAAACAAAGTCGCTTACCTCTGTCTGTCTGTATGTATTCTTAGATATTTCAAATTACGCAACGGATTTTGATGCGGTCTCTGTAAATATATAGAGTGATTCGAGAGGAATGTTTTTGTATATAATACATGGACAATATAGAAAAGAAACAAGAAAAATTCTGTAGTATATATAGTATTAGCAATGTACCCGTGTGAAGCTGTGGCAGGTTGATAGGTTGTATATATGGGTTTGTTGTCGTACACGGCTTCAATCAAAATCAAAATAAACTTTATTCAAGTGGGCTTTTACAAGCACTTTTGAATCGTCATTTAACAATTAAGTGAAGCTACCACCGGTTCCGAAAGTAGATTCAACCGAGAAGAACCGGCAAGAAACTCAATAGTTACTTATTTTCAACATTAAAAAAATACAAAGTAATGTTAGTTAATACAATTATTTAAATTAATATATCCTGCTTGGAAGTCGACAGGTATTAACTCCACGCTTTTTTATCATCTATAAATATTGTATCACGTATATGTTAGTTTTCCTTGGAGTTTAAGTTTGATTCATCACAATTTTCATCAAATTAGGTTCAGTGTTTCGACAGTGAAATCTCAACAAACAGACAGATTTACTTTCACATATATAATATACGAGATATCAATATAATTAATGAACTATCAGATGTGTGTTTCAATGTAGAATTTACAAACAAAACCTATTTTATATATATATATATATATATATATATATATATATATATATATATATATATATATATATATATGATTACAAAATATGATCTTGAGATACTTAAACGTTAAAAGAATGTTTTAAATGTGATTGTCCATTGCAATATATATTGTATAGTTATATAATTAATACTCAAATGTTTAATTAAAGTATAGTAACAGCCTGTATCCCACTGCTGAGCCCTCCAGGGGAAACTTGGAGATTATCATACGCTGCTCCAATGCGGATAGGTGGGTCTCATGTGGCGTTCAATAAATTAAAGATGCAAGTTTCCGCATGATGCTTTTTACGATATGAGTATAAACACTAATTAATATACGAATGTGCGGTGGTGTCTGGATTTGTACTCGAAATCATATTTTTTTTATTTTATGAAATAGGTTGACGGACGAGTATATGGGCCACCTGATGGTAAGTGACCATCACCCATAGACAATGTCGCTGTAAGAAATATGAACTATTCTTTACATCGTCAATGCGCCACCAACCTTGGGAACTAAGACGTTATGTCCCTTGTGCCTGTAGTTGCACTGGCTCACTCACCCTTGGAACCGGAAGACATCAATACTGAGTACTGTTATTTGGCGGTAGAATAACTGATGAGTGGATGGTACATACCCAGACGGGCTTGCACAAAGCCCTACCATCAAGTAAAATTCATTGTCATAATCCCTTAGCCTTGGTTTGAATGGTGTCCGTCTCTCCTCGTTAAGATATAAATGCGTCATCAAATGAAGTTATTAATGACTTTAGACCAAAATCATAAAAACAAAGTAAAATTTTATTTGCTGTTAGTTAAATATGCAAATAAAGACAAATTCGTTGTATATAATATCAACTTTTGGATATAAGTTGTTACATTCTGAAATTCTTAGAAGTAGTTACTCTCTTTGAACATTTAAAACTACCAAGTCCTGTTATTTAAATACATTATATATTTTATATAATATACTATGTATGGAAGTCAACAAGTTAGATATCGCTGCAAGACCTACATCGCGTTTACAGACAGATGGACAGACGTGGGTGTGTAACATTTATTGTTCTATGTAATAAAATGGTTGTTACATATATATTAGTTCACAAGCATATAAAAAAACGCGGAAGTTTTTTAAACTATTTATGTAATGTACGGATTTTTTATTGAACAGACCTTGTGTATGCTGTTGAATATATTTAAACTTTTATTTACTTATTAACATAAACAATTACAAAACATAATGTGCTAGGTGTGAAGACCTATTTGTGAGGTCTTGAGCATTTACCTGGATGGATATAGAGGTAGATGACCAAAGAAATGATGAATAGTAAAGTAAAGTAACAGCCTGTACATTTCCCACTGCTGGGATAAGGCCTCCTCTTCCATTATGAAGAGGATTTGGAACACATTCCACCAAGCTGTTCCAATACGGGTGGGTGGAATGAACATGTGACTGACAACTAACCTGGGTCATCTCAGCACAATATCTCTACATATGATAAAATCGGAATGTCTGTTTGTAATATTAAAATAGCCCTTTTTTTCTCAATGGATATGTATGCACGGTACATATACCGTTCCGTTTCCGTTTGTTCCGTCTAATCTCTGGACTGGAACGATTTTGACGAGACTTTCACTGACAGATAGCTGATATAATAGGGAGTAACTTGGGCTACAAACATATATATTTTTTTATATATTCAAAGGCGTATAAGGTCGCGGGCACAGCTAGTTAACGTATAAAATTAAAATTATAAATCATTTAAATTGACGATAAATATTTCAAAAACTAACATTTACAAATCAAAACCCAAGTATCTGATCTGATCAACGCAGATATTATTACAAGGTAACAAAACCCCATGTGATTCCTTGAAGATCTCTGACGTCATCAAACCGCAAATATTCTTCAAATCATTTGACGAACAATCAGATTACATAGAATCGTGTTCGAATCAGGCTGTATTGTTTTGATGAGATCCGGCTTTTTGTCGGGGTGAATCGTGAAATCTTGTCCTGTTGAGATGTGTATGTGGATAAGTTGTATCAATATATTATACTATAGTAAGCCGTTTGACGTTATTTGTACCAGGAATAAGTATTTAATTACGTTAATTTTCCTATGCCGCAAGGAGGCATAACTCATTTTCCTGACGTGGCGTTTCCTACCAAAACTCACTTTAATCCGCGTAAAAAAACTTTCATATATCAAAAATTATATATAAAATCAAAATAAACTTTATTCAAGTAGGCTTTTACAAGCAATTTTGAATCGTCATTTAACAACCTCATCAAAGCTACCTCCTTCCCTAAGCTTAAGACTATATAGATATAAAAAAGTGTCGAGCTAATACCTTTTGACTTCCATACAAGATATATTGTATACTTATATAATTGTATTTCACTAATGTAACTTTTTATTTTATATGTTGGCATAGTGTGTCTTCTGAGTTTCTTACCGGTTCTTCTCATCTCACATTTACTGAGTAAGAAATGGTTGCTTGAAATTCCATCTTTAATGGGCTTGGAACAGAATGTAGCTTTGTTCTTTTCGATTATATAAAAATCAATACATTTAGATAGTCATGCAGTCTCCAAAGATAAATCAGACCTGTCCAATAAATAATATATACAATGAATAATAAAATGCTGTTATATTTAAAATAAACCGATTTCATTGTTTTTCTAATTACAACCATTAATAATGACATTTCAGTTGGAGGTTGTTATTGTCTTTACATCAAATAACTCACAGCAAATATTAAGGATTAGTACACTTACGTATGCTTTTCCCATGAATAAAGATGGCGGATTCATCCGACAGGTTTTCGACAGTTAGAATATATGTTTAGAATATGTTCATTAAAATTTATTACTCAGAAGGTTCGAACCGGTGCATCTTAACAGATGATTTCGGAGTGAAACCCAGACAAGCACCACTATATATATATATGTGCTTAATTTGTGTTTATAATTCATCTCGTTCTCGGTGGTGAAGGAAAAAATCGTGAGAAAATCTGCATGTGTCTAATTTCATCGATATTCTGCCACATGTGCATTCCACCAACACGCATTGCAACATCGGAGTAGAATATGTTCCTTAATGGGAGATTAGGCCTTAGTCCAGCAGTGGGAAATTTACAGGCTGTTCACTGTCTGTCTACTATTACTCGTTTTGGACCAGTTACCTGAACTTCCATGAGTCCTGAGGAACATAAAATCTTAGATCCAAAGATTTGTGATACACTAAGTTGATATACTGAGTTTCTTGCCAGTTCTTTTCGGTAGTATCTGCAGTCTGAATCTGTGTTATACATTAAACAACGTTTTTTTTTTTTTCAATTTTTGTCTGTATTTTTGTTTCATCTAATTTCTAACCTATCTAAGGCTACAACAATAACATTTTTGTTCAATTCAAACGCACACAGTCAGCCAACAGTCGCGGTCATAGCAATTATTAAATAAAGAAAGATTATTACAACTTATTACAATTTTAAACATTACATAAACTAAAACTTATATCAGAATACATCAAAATATACGAACACTTTACTTCGGTTCAAATTCAAATAAATTAAACATTAATCATGACAAAGCGCTTATCTATTGCCAGCATAAATAATTCTAAACGTTTTAAAGTTTTGCAATTATAACAATTAAGATACATGAGAGTATAATTTGCAAATAGCCTCCATTATTACGGATATCCGGTTTGCTATCGGACATCATTTTGCAAGGTTTGATTATTATACAGCTTCTATATGTCCGGCCCTTCTTTACCGGGTAATTTTTTTTTCATTACTTTTTTTACTACTTACTACTACAGTTAAGGTGCCTACAAGGTCCAATCTGAACTACGCATAAAATATAAACAAAGGTTTAAAATACGATAATTTTCTTTTATTAATTTGTCAATTAAAAACACAAGAAATACATATCACTAATGTTGTACAATCAGGGTAAAAAAGCTTCGTCACCTTAAGATCTATTTTCGCGTGCTCAGTCTGAGCGCTAATCTGCTTTACCGATCGAGAGTGACATATTGCGTTGCAGTGATTTGCCGTTTAGATTCAAAATGTACTAAGAGTTTTAGACTTGATAAAAGAATGAATTTGAAAACTGACGAAGGCTTTCTTACTACAGAATTATCTACAGGAATACTTATTAAGGATGGTGGTGACGCGAAAACACAATATCTCACCCATCCGTACTTTACTTGGTGGTAGTGCTTTGTGTAAGCCCGTCTGGGTAGATACCACCCACTCATCAGATATTTTACCGCCAAATAACAGTACTCACTATTGTTGTGTTCCGGTTTGAAGGGTGAGTAAGCTAGTGTAACCACAGGTACAAAGGACATAACATCGTAGTTCCCAAGGTTGATGGCACATTGACGATGTAAGGAATAGTTAATATTTCTTACAGCTTCATTGTCTATGGATGATGGTGGGCCATAAAAAAAAATCCAAAAAGTATCTTACACGCAAACCAAGTTAAAAATTTCTGCGTATTTTTATTAAAGAAACGGATACCTTGCAAGAAGAATTTATTGAATAGACAGCTATACAAAATAACAATTGAAAAATATTGCCTCATTGTTTACGTAACTGTTACGTTGACAATTTGAACTTGAAAGTTGAGGTCAGTTCACTAGAGGTCGTTGTATTCGTGCTGAGAATTGAAATTTTAATTGGTTCACTATAATAAAAAGTCAAGCGAAATATATCGATTTTTATCACCAATGTTATCAATACGCTATTTGACTGGTTTTTAAAATCCAGTTTATATTATTAAGTAGCTGTTAAGGAACCCAGTAAAAGTTGATTTTTTGATTTCTAGTACATATCTGCCGAAGGATATCGTTTTAAAAATTCCATATTTAAATAACGTGCGAAAACGCTACTTGGACAATATGGCGCTGCAATGGGGTCGGTGACGTCACTTTGCTGTATTTTAATCTGTGGTACCTATAGTTAAAAAGCAAGATTAACAAGAAAGTCATCATAAGCCCGGCCAATCAGGAGCGTTTTGTGTCACGTGACAAACGTTTGAAAAAATGCATTTTTACTTATGGATTTTTGAATTAATTCCGTATTATTTTCAAGTTTCGTTAGTAAATAACCATTTTTGAACTCATAATATACACTGATACACAGTTTATTTTACGCATTGTCGAATAGCCTATTGACAAGCCGAGATGGCCCAGTGGTTAGAACGCGTTCATCTTAACCGACGATCACACTGAATATTCATGTGCTTAATTAGTGTTTATTATTCATCTCGAGCTTGATAGTGAAGGAAAACGTCGTAAGGAAATCTGCATGTTTCTAGTTTCTTTTGTCGGTTGCCTGGTGGTAGAATTTTAACAATCAATAAGAATGTATAAAAGTATGTAGAATAAATATATTTCAATTGAATTTGGTCCCATAGTCTGACCAATTTTATAAGGTGCTCGAGTTAAATCTCCTATATATTTAGAAGGTCAGGAGATCCTCCAGGACTGGGATAGGCTGTTTTTTATCACATATGCAATATTTCAGTTCAATTTATGTATAATACACACATACACATACACAATTTATGTTTAATACAATCAATTTGAAGAAGATATTTGGTTATGTGACATTATAACTTATTACGTTTGCGTAAAGATCAATAAATAAGAAATAAATAAATATTGATGATTTTGATACTTAATTCGGATGTGATTAGTTTTATGAATTTTGTTTATATTACGAATACATCTAATTTTTACTAGTACAGCATCAGAGTGGATTGGCTCGAGGAAATCCGGGGGGGGGGGGTTATACAAATATTCTATTATACACAGGTATGATAAAATCTGAGATGGCCCAGTGGTTAGAACGAGTTCATCTTAACCGATGATTGCGGGTTTAAACCCAGGCAAGCACCACTATATATATCTGCTTAATTTGTGTGTATAATTCATCTCGTGCTCGGAAAGAAAACATCGTGAGGAAACCTGCGTGTATCTAATTTCATCGAAAGTCTGCCACATGTGCATTCCACCAACCTGCATTAGAACAGCGTGGTGGAATATGTTCCAAACCCTCTCCCTAATGGAAGAGGAGGCCTTATCTCAGCAATGGGAAATGTTCAGGCTGTTACTTTACTTTATGATCAAATCTGCCTCATTTTTCTAGAAAGTAAATAAAAGGATTACTCATAATGACTCATAATTATTGTTTTCTATAATCATAATTAAATATTTAAATAAAACTATTAATAATTACACCGTAATCAAGTCTCGAGATGTCACCAATGCCTCTAAGGCTAGGTCGGAGTTATTACAGAAAGGTCAGACGACAAATAATCTATGAAAAAACTAGTACCGAGATCTAGGCCAGATTATTAATAAAGCCTTGTTGTAGAATAGATTATATAGATAATTATTAATAATATGAATATATTAAAAATAATGAATAATCATTAATACTCAGACAACAAGGGTGAAAAGTAGAAATTGTGTTTTTATAATCTCTCCCTTTGAGGACAAAGTTTGAAGCATATTCCACCAAACTGCTCCAATGCTTGATGTATACAAATGTTACAGAATTCGTTGAAATTAATCCCATGCAGGTTTCCTCACGATGTTTTCCTTCACCACAGAGTACAAGATGAATTACAAATATATTAAAGACATGTAAATTCAGTGGGTTTGAACCAGTAATCATCGATTTAAGATGCAGGCGTCGTCAATGTATATATATAATTTATCTTAGAAGTAAATAATATTAAATATAATGAATATAAATCAGGAAGAACGCTAAGGTCGTACGTAATGGCAATAAATACGATTATTACATCAATAATAACAAAACAATCAGTTCGGCTGAACAGAAAATGATTAAAAAATCAAGGTCCATAGTTTCGCTATTGTGATGCAAGGCCCTTCCTCGTTAATAACACGATCTTGACTACAAACGTTATATAAGTTTGTATTAAGCTAGACAAAAGGCTCACAAATAAAAAAGTAAACTAAAGTAATAGCCTGTAAATTTCCCACTGCTAGGCTAAGGCCTCCTCTTCCATTAAGGAGAAGGTTTGGATCATATTCCACCACGGTGTTCCAATGCGGAATGGTGGAATGCACATGTGGCAGAATTTCAATGAAATTATAAACACTAATTAAGCACATATATATCTCGCGATCATCGGTTAACATGCAAGCCTTCTAACCACTGGGCCATCTCAGCTCTTTGTTAATAAATGAAATAAATAAATATTGGACAACATCACATACATCACTCTGATCCCAATGTAAGTAGCTAAAGCACTTGTGTTATGGAAAATCAGAAGTAACGACGGTATCACATACACCTAGACACAAGACAACATAGAAAAATAATTAACTTTTTCTACATCGACTCCAAGCGAACCTGGGACCTCGGAGTGATACCCATGAAAACTGGTGTACACATTACTGGACCACGGAGGTCGTCAATATCATTGTGGACAAGTGCATATAAACACAGATGCATCTCAATCAAATTATTGAATTGTCAATATTTCAATTTTACCACCTAAACGCTGTGAGTTAGAGTGAGAGAAGTTCGCCTATTGGTGTTGTATGGGTGAAGGAAAGGGACATACAGACTGGCGATGTAACGCGTTACGTAACGAAACGGTATAAACTCATATAGGAACTGACTTCAATACGCGAGTGAACCCGTGGGCATCTACTAGTAATTTATATTTCTAACGATGACAATGTGTGTTAGAAGAGGTGACCACTTATCATAAGATGTTTGATATTTTTATATTTAAATAAATACAATAGGCATTCAATCTATCTATTTGGCTAGTGAAAAAGGGTTTGTAAAAAGTGAAATAATTCCTTTTTCAAGTAGGCTTTAAATTGTAATTTTACCCAGTTGAATAGGCTATTTGACAATGCGAAAAATAAATTGTGAATTATTGTAAACAGTGTATATTATGAATTTAAAAATGGTTATTTACCAACGAAAATTAAAAATAATACTTATTTTATTCAAAAATCCTTAAGTAAAAATGCATTTTTTCAAACGTTGTCACGTGACACAAAACGCTTCTGATTGGCCGGGCTTATGATGAAGTCACTTTCTTGTTAACCTTGCTTTTCTACTATATGTACCACAGATTAAAATACAGGAAAGTGACGTCACAGACACCATTGCAGCGCCATATTGTCCAAGTAGCGTTTTCGCGTTTTAAATATGGACTTTTTAATATGATATTTTTAGGTAAATATGTACTGGAAATAAAAAAATCAACTTTTACTAAGTTCCTTAACTTCTACTTAATAATATAAAATGGATTTTAAAAACCAGTAAAATAGCCTAAAATATATTTACGATCCTATTTCAAAATTACAAAAATCGATTAAAAATTCAACAAAAAACCTTTCATAGATTGTTTTCTATGATCACGATTCAGAGCAAAAAGGGTCGCGCTCGGGCGCTTTGTTACAAAAAAACTTTTTATCATCATCAGGAAAAACCTTAGAATATAAAAAATATAATAAAATATTGAGTGTTATACATAGAATTGTATAAAGTACAAATTCACACGCGACTCCACTCGCGTTTCAGCTGCTCAGCTTGTGTTGGTTGTCAAAAAAGCATGGAATACTTGTGGACATCCAGGCAGAATAAATAACATACATATATAACAACAACAACAACAACAACAGCCTGTAAATTGCCACCGCTGGACTAAAGGCCTCCTCTCCCTTTAAGGAGAAGGTTTGGAACATATTCCTCCACGCTGTTCCAATGCGGGTTGGTGGAATACACATGTGGCAGAATTTCTATGAAATTTGTCACATGCAGGTTTCCTCACGATGTTTTCCTTCATCACTGAGCACGAGATGAATTATAAAGACAAATTAAGCACATGAATCAGCGGGTTTGAAACCGCAATCATCGATTAAGATGCACGCGTTCTAACCACTGGGCCATCTGCTCTATACATACATATATAATTGTATTTAACTAACATGACTGTATTTTTAAATGTTGCAAAATATATACTGAGTTTCTTGCCATTTCTTCTCGGTATTTACTTTCGAAACCGGAGGTAGCTTCACTTAATTGTAAAATGACGATTCAAAAGTGCTTGCAAAAGCCAACTTGAGTATATTTTGATTATTTGGACACGATTGTTGTCGTTACAAGAAATCTCATTTTTTTGTTATTCTTTTCATTATTGTTGTTTTTTTTTTAAGATTAAGCAGAGCATACTTTGTATTTTTTTTTGGTTTGTTTATACTTTTTCTCAATAGAGTCGTGTCCTCAAAACACCTTTTTTTCATAAAAAAAAAATAAGAAAGATTGTCCGTCTGAAATCTTTGACTTCCTTGCAAACAGACATTTATATAGCATACATAAAAAAATCAAAATACTGATTAGATAAACCCAAACTACTGAAAATATGTCTATGGAATATGATGATACAACAATTTTTTACAAACGCTGTATTTTCCGTAATACTCGTTACATAATTGAGTTCAAAAAGTTTTTATCTATCTGATTATCTAAATTAATTATCAAATTAATTGTATATTATGTAATTGTTTTTAAATTCATCGTAAAATTTACTGATTAAAAATAAGTAACAAAAAGCCTTATTCCAATCTGTCTTAAGCTATGATACACCAATAGACAAACGAACGAACACTTTTATATACATTTATATAATTGTTCTCTTCACTCTTATACACATAGAAGATAAATATATATATATTTTTTTACAACATCACATACATTACTCTGATCCCAATGTATGTAGCTGAAGCACTTGTGTTATGGAAATCAGAAGTAACGACGGTACCACAAACACCCAGACCCAAGACAACATAGAAAACTAATGGTAATCTACATCGACTCGGTCGGGAATCGAACCCGGGACCTCAGAGTGGCGTACCCATGAAAACCGGTGTACACACCACTCGACCATGGAGGTCGTCTTAAATATAATATCTTCTATGTACACAAAAGATTTTTCCACTCCCTGATTATTTAACAAACTTGAAATTTCGCTGGCACCCTTATAGGGTGTAGCCATCCGCTAAGATTTTATGAAACTCTATCCCTAAGGGGGTAAAACAGGGATTAGAAGGTTGTGTTTTATAAATTTCGTGTAATTAAAGTCAAATTCTAATCTCATTGTTTCTTTTCAGACGAGCTCTCGCCATCCCTCCCAAAACAGATGGACCTTACGCCCACGATCGCTGTCACATGTTCTCAGCGGATTGGACCGCCGCTCTGGCCCAAGGTCGGACCACCCCTGATGATGAATGGCCCATCATACCTTGCACACACGGCTGGGAGTACAACAGGAGCGATGTGCCCTATGAAACTATTGCCTCACAGGTAACAATTAACAATAATCTTTAAGTTCAGGATCATAATATTTACCATTCCTGTGGTATGTTTCTTATTAAGTGATGGTCCAGTGATTAGAACGCGTGCTTCTTAACCGATAATTGCGATTCCAAACCCAGGCAAGGTCGTGCATCATAAAAACATAGCAAGGAAACTTGCATGTGTCTTATTTCAACAAAATTCTGCCAAATATGTATTAAACAATCAATCTAGATCTGCACACCTTGGGAATGAGATGATCGCCCCCCGTTAATTGCGGGTTCAAACCCAGGCAAGCACCACTATATATATATATATATATATATATATATATATATATATATATATATATGTGTTTAATTTGTGTTTATAATTCGTCTTGTGCCCGGCGGTGATGGAAAACATCGTGAGCCTGCATGTGTATAATTTCATCGAAATTCTGCCACATGTGTATTCCACCGGCATTGGAACAGCGTGGTGGAATACGTTCCAAACCCTCTCCTTAATGGGAGAGGAGGCCATAGCCTATTAGTGGGCAATTTACAGACTGTTTCTATTTGATTTTTGTCATTAACACAAGTGATCAGCTTAAAGGGAATATTAGTGAATCCTTCATTAAATTTCTACATTTCTTTTAAAAACTAGTGATAATGTATTAATTAATTATTATTATTATTACCACAGCTGGATTGGGTGTGCGACAAGGACAACCTACCAGCCACAGCCCAGGCTATATTCTTCTGTGGAGCCATCGTCGGAGGTCTGGTCTTCGGCTGGATAGCTGATAAATACGGAAGAATACCTGCATTAGTTGGTAATTACATTTTTTTTATGGTATAGGTTGGCGGGCAAGCATATGGGCCACCTGATGGTTAGTGGTCTCCATCGCCCAAAGACAATGAAGCTGTACGGAATATTAACTATTCCTTACATCGTCAATGTGCCACTAACCTTGGGAACTAAGATGTTATGTCCCTTGTGCCTGTAGTTACACTGGCTCACTCACCCTTCAGACCGGAACACAACAATACTGAGTACTGTTATATGGCGGTAGAATAACTGATGAGTGGGTGGTACGTACCCAGACGGGCTTGCTCAAAGCCCTACCACCAAGTAAAACTGTTTTGATTTTTATTAGCTCTCTTTTTATTAAAAAGTTTTTCATCGACTGGACTGATCAGTAACAAAATCAAAATAAACTTTATTCAAGTAGGCTTTTACAAGAACTTTGAATCGTCATTTAACAATTAAGTGAAGCTACCACCGGTTTGGAAAGTAGATTCCACCGAGAAGTACCGACAAGAAACTCAGTAGTTACACTTTTTCAACATTAAAAAAAATACAGTCATGTTAGTTAATACAATTATTTAAATTAATATAACTTGTTCAGTATCGCAAACAGTACCATAGAACCAGAAATAAATACCTCAGACCCTAAGAAAGCTAGGGAAGTATGTGTAATTTAAAATAAGCCGAATTTTTGTCCAAAATTTTCTTCACTCTTAACAATTAAACTTTTCCGAGATCTTTACATTTGACCTCAAAAGATCTGCTAATCTTGTACAGTCTAACTAATTAAGCAACAAGTTTATATATTAATGAATATAAAGCCAGTATGCACCACAATATGTGGCGCATTGATACAGGCACCAATTGTTATCCATTCGACATTATATAATATATGGTAGTGTTCAAATCAATACAAGTCAGCTTTTAATGGAATACAAAGAAACGCGAAATTATTGTATTGGATTGCAAGTGAATAAAGATAAAAAGGGCATAGTGTAGTGTAGTGTATCTTTATATGTATATGTTAAATTTAAAGTGTATGTTTGTAATACTAAAATTACCATATTTTTACTTAATTTATATATATACACGGTATGTCAGTAAATAACAGTTAGTCTCTGGACCGGCTAGACCAGACCGATTTTGACGGGATTTTTACTGACAAAAAGTTGATGCAATAAGTAACTTAGGCTACAACAAAATTTTCAGCTTATATATAATATAATGTGTAATAATGAATTTAAAATTCGTTATGAGAAGCGCTGCATCTTCTGGTATAAAGTCAAATCAAGTGCATTTTAATTCAATAAACATTACTGTAAAATAATTTTTAATCGTAAATATTGAAACTATTACTGTTTCGGATGTAAGGAATAATTAATACTTCTGACATTAGACAATGGCTGATGGTGACCACTTACCATCAATAGACAATGATGCTGCAAAAAATATTAACTATTCCTTACATCGTCAATGTGCCACCAACCTTGGGAACTAAGATGTTATGTCCCTTGTGCCTGTAGTTACACTGGCTCACTCACCCTTCAAACCGGAACACAATACTGAGTACTGTTATTTGGCGGTAGAATAACTGATGAGTGGGTGGTACCTACCCAGACAGGCTTTCACAGACCCCACCACCAAGTCAATTTCAAATTTCAAAATTTATCCATAATGTTTTTTGGGCAATGTACATACGAGTTATACATTTGAAGGTACAAATCTGATGGGGTTTGCGGCGGGAATAGCGACAGCCTTCTGCAACACTTTCTGGTCCTTCGCGCTCTGCCGGTTCCTGGTGGGACTGGCGTTTGATAACTGCTTCACTATGATGTATATTCTTGGTAAGTCATAGTTAAAAACCTCTTTATATGATGCTCATACTAAATATACTACATAATTTGTTTGTTCATTATAGTGTTCATGTATTATATATAAAAACATTCCTCTCGAATCAATCTATGTATTAAAAAAACTTTTTTTTTAATCTTATTATATTTTGGGACTTTTGTCCAACACTGGTACGTCAGTCCCATTGTACCCTTTTCCTCTGGTTTTACATTATTTAATATTAGTTGCTATTAAGTAGAACTCCAGGAGCATTCTAGCAGATTCTGACGAAAGATCTGCTAGAATACTCTGAAAAAATCAAAGATTGAAAAAAAAACTTTAATAATTAATTTTAAAGATCTAAGCATACATAGGGGCAGACAGCGGTAAGCGACTTTGTTTTATACTATGTAATGATGATAGGACACTGGTACTATTTTTTTTTATTTGAGGCGCTGTTCCACCAACAACAACAACAGCCTCTAAATTTCCCACTGTTGAGCTAAGACCTCTTCTCTCTTTGGAGGAGTAGGTTTGAGCATATTCCACCACGCTCCAAAGCAGGTTGGAGACACGTGTTTCCAAATATCTATTAAATTAGTCACATGCAGGTTTCCTAACAATGTTTTCCAGATGAATTATGAAAACAAATTAAGCACATGAAAATTCAGTTGTTCTAACCACTGGGCCATCTCGACTCAGGCTAAACTTATCTTTATTTGATTAGTAATTCGTAATTATATTCCAACAGTACTGGAATACGTCGGACCGAAATGGCGTACGTTCGTTGCGAACATGTCCATTGCCATATTCTTCACCCTGGGGGCGAGCTTGTTACCCTGGATCGCGCTGTGGGCTGACGACTGGAGGCGCTACGCCTTGGGGATCAGTGCCCCCTTCATAATCGCTGCGGCGACTCCTTGGCTGGTCCCAGAGAGTGCCAGGTGAGGATTCTTTCTTTCAAATAGGACCAGATGATCTGGAGTATTTCTTACAAGTAGTTATAGGGTATTGGTTGTCATGTGTTACGCAAAAACGTAGCCTATGTAGTTCCTTGGAGTTCAAGTTCGCTTCGCACCAAATTTCATCTGATGTCGCGAAAGAGTGACAGACAAAGTTAAGGAAGTACGAATTGACTTCACGAAGAAACTTCGTATCTGTTGAAAGTTCGCTCTTTTAAATAACAGTAACAGCTTGTAAATATCTCACAGCTGGGCTTAAGGCCTCCTCTCCCTTTTGAGGAGATGGTTTGGAACTTATTCCACCACACTTCCAACGAGGTTTGGTGGATACACATTAAGTTCTTACAAGCACGAGATGGATAACAAACAGACTAAGCACATGAAATATCCGTTACTTGGATTGGAAACTGCAATCATCAGTTAAAATGCACGTTTCTAATCACTCTGCCATCTTCGCTTCTTGAAACATGAAATATTAAAAATCAAACCAAATTCTACTGTCTAGTGTACTTACATGTGACTTCCTCCATAGTCAAGTAGTGTGTACATCGGTTTTCATGGGTACGCCACTCCGATGTCCCCGAGTCGATGTAGATTATCATTAGTTTTCTATGTTGTCTTGGGTCGGGTGATTGTGGTACTTATTGGGATCAGAGTTATGTATGTGATGTTGTCTCATATTTATCTAATATTAAAAAGTTACACATTAAAATCAAAATATTAAGGAACTGTTATGTTTCTCCAGATGGCTCCTCTCGCAGGGCAAGATCGACAAGGCGTTGGTGATCATGAAGAAGTTCGAGAGGATCAACAAGACCAAAATCCCAGACAAAGTCCTCAGCGAGTTCACTGTGAGTTATATGTTGATATATGTAAACGACTACTATATATATTTGTATATAAAATCCTTGGATTTACATATGATTATCTAATATGTCTGCTATTTAGTGTACTACAAAAAGTTTTGTTCCGGTTTGAGGTGAGAGTGAGTCAGTGTAATAGGCACAAGGGACATACCATCTTTTGTCCTAAGGTTGGTAGCGCAATGGTAATGCAAGGAATGATTTATATTTCTAGCAACGTCTATGGGCGGTGACCATTTACCATTACCAAAAAAATTTGCATAACTTCGCAAGCTATTTTTTCCAATAGTATTGACAATTTCTGGGACAATATTCGCTTATATACAAAATAATAATAATTACTTTATAGTAAAGTAACAGCCTGTAAATTTCCCACTGCTAAGATAAGGCCTCCTCTTCCATTAAGGAGAGGGTTCGGAACATATTCCACCACGCTGTTCCAATGCGGGTTGGTGGAATGCACATGTGGCTGAATCTCGATGAAATTAGACACATGCAGGTTACCTCACGATGTTTTCCTTCACCGCCGAGCACGAGACGAATGATAAACACAATTAAGCACATACGTATAGTGGTGCTTGTCTGGATTTGAACTCGGAATCATCGGTTAAGATGCACGCGTTCTAACCACTGGGCCATCTCGACTCTCCCACTGGGCCATCTCGACTCATAATAATAATTACTTAACTAAAAGTACATATATCTTTTATCTTACAGGAAGCTTCTCACAAAGCGATCAAGGAATCCGAAGCTGAATCCAAAACGTATTCAGTCCTGGACATCTTCAGAACTCCTCGCTTGAGGCGGAATGCGCTGCTGCTTATCGTCATCTGGATGGCGATATCTCTGGTCTTCGACGGACACGTGAGGAACGTGGGTTCATTGGGCCTGGATATCTTCCTGACCTTCACGATAGCCACGGCGACGGAGTTCCCAGCTGATACATTTTTGACTGTTGTTTTGGATAGGTGAGCTCTTGACTGCTTTTAAAAGTAAAAGTAACAGCCTGTAAATTTCCCACTCCAAAGCTAAGGCCTTCTCTCCCATTTAGGATAGGGCTTGGAACTTATTCACCACGCTGTATCAATGCGGATGGTGGAATGCACATATGGCAGAAATTCGATGAGATTAGACACACGCAGGTTTCCTCACAACGTTTTCCTTCACCGCCGAGCATGAGATGAATTATGAATACAAATTAAGCACATGGAAACTCAGTTCTGCTTGCCTGGGTTTGAACCCGCAATCATCAGTTAAGATGCAGGCGTCTTAGAACGCGCACTGGGCCATCTTAACATTCTGCTTTTACCTATACTTCGGATCAGACAGATCCTTGAGAAAACCTATCATCAAATTCATTATCAGATGGTGATGATGATGAATCTGTAAAATTTTTGACGAAGCCAACAAAGATGATGATGATGAATGTCTTCTAACATACTAAATGCGTTCAGATGGGGAAGGAGATGGCTCGCCTGCGGGTCCATGGTCATCAGCGGCATCTTCAGTCTCCTTGCTACAGCTGTTCCAGTTGGTGAGTTACTTCTTATTTTTATTATCCTAATGTTAGATCATTTACTTATATTGGTAAATTTTAGATATTTATTCAGTACTGGCTGTGTCTGCGACCTTACACGCGTTTGAATTTAATAAAGAAAATTATTACTGTAGCATAAGTTACTCCTTATTATATCAGTTATCAGTCAGCCAGTAAAAATCCTATCAAAATCGGTCCAACCGTTGCAGAGATTAGCCGGAACAAACAAAATTGTAAAAAAATTTAATTTTGGTACATCTACCGTGTATACATACATATGCATTGAATAAAAAAGGGCTATTTTAATATTACAAACAGACTCCAATTTTATTATATATATAGACTATGATGTTAGAGAGAGAAAACTATACTCTCAGATATAATAATCACCATTAGATACTTACGTAAGACAGTAAGTTATCGTTTATTGCCCATACGACAGCGTTAAGCACTGCTTCCATTATCTCAAAGTGTGATGACGTTTGTTAATGACGATGCGCGTGGACCACACACTAACGATATCGATACGCACTGGCCCATGCTCTCAAAATGTTCTGACGTTTGTTAATGACGATGCGCGTGGACCACACACTAACGATATCGATACGCACTGGCCCATGCTCTCAAAATGTTCTGACGTTTGTTAATGACGATGCGCGTGGACCACACACTAACGATATCGATACGCACTGGCCCATGCTCTCAAACTGTGCTGACGTTTGTTAATCACGATGCGCATGGACCACCAGGCGGCCCATCGGCGTCGCTGGCGATACTGGGCCGCTTCGCCGTGAACATCTCGTACAACATCGGGCTGCAGTACGCCGCCGAGCTGCTGCCCACCGTGGTGCGCGCGCAGGGCGTGGCGCTCATACACATCATGGGCTATGTCGCCTCCATCCTCGCGCCCTTCGTCGTCTACCTGGTGAGACACTCCCCAACACAGCTGGCCTATGAGCCTTAAAGAACCCACTCCACGTCTACCTGGTGAGCCACGCCACTCCCCAACACGAAGCTGGCCTATGAGCATTAAGACCCACTCCACCTCTTCGATGGGTATCATATGCGTGACGTGAGCCAGCAAATAACAAAATCAAAATGGCTACTTTATTCCAAGAGGCTCTTTCAAGTAATTTTGAGTCATTTACGATTATCAAATATATATAGGTTCGAGATTTAGATTCAAAATCAAAGTATACTTTATTCAAGTGGGCTTTTACAAGCACTTTTGAATCGTCAATTAACAATTAAGTGAAGCTACCACCGGTTCGGAAAGTAGATTCTGCCGAGAAGTACCGCCAAGTAAGAAGTTACTTTTTTTGTCAGCGAATTTGGCTTAGCTGTGTAAATGCAGTCATTGGCTCACTCACTCAAATCGACCACAATAATGCTAAATAATACTTTTTGCCAGTAGATCTGATGAGTAAGTGGTACCTATCAACAAGTAAAGTGATAATTAAAAACACTAATTATGTAATTGTTTCTGTCGTAATTTTTCCAAAACAATAGCATAACCAACCATGTAACTTATTTCCAGGCTAACATCTCTCAAGAACTGCCCCTCCTGATTCTTGGAGTTCTGGGTATAGTTGGGGGAGTGCTGTGCCTGTTGCTGCCCGAGACTATGGACACAGAGATGCCGCAGACCCTGGCTGATGGGGAGAACTTCGGCAAAGACCAGCGGTTCTGGGACATGCCCTGCTTCCCACGGTATGATAACATTTTTACTAAAGTACTTACAAGTGATTTTATACTTTTGAGCAGAGATGGCCCAGTGGTTAGAACGCGTGCATCTTAACCGATGAATGCGGGTTCAAACCCAGGCAGGCACCGCTGATTCATGTGCTTAATTTGTCTTTATAATTCATCTCGTGCTCAGCGGTGAAGGAAAACATCGTGAAGAAACCTGCATGTGACAAATTTCATAGAAATTCTGCCACATGTGTATTCCACCAACCCGCATTGGAACTGCGTGGTGGGATATGTTCCAAACCTTCTTCTTAAAGGGAGAGGAGGCCTTGAGCCCAGCAGTGGGAATTTACAGGCTGTTGTTGTTGTTGTTGTTTATACTTTTTGGCTTTATTGATTTACTTGTCGGAGAAGGCTGTAGATTTCGAGATCCTGGGTATAAGCCTCAGAATAAACCCATAAAACAAATAATAGTTTTATGTAGAAAGTTAATCAGTAGTCTAGACTCCGGATATTGGAAGAGTATTTCCACTTTCCATTTAAGCTTCAGTCAACAGTTTAGACCCTAAATAGTAGTAGTAGACCCTTTTTATGTAATAGCTAAGCGTTTGGAAGAATAATGCCAACTGATGGTAAATAGTCATTGCCATAGACATCGCTGTGGTAGGAAATATAGCTATTCCTTACATCGCACCAATGCGACACCAACCTCTATAGTTACACTGATTCACTCACCTTTCAAAATGAAAGATTACCTGATGAATGGGAAGTATCTATTAAGGAGTTAGTGTCACACAACATGCTTTTGGGTTACAGCTGAATAGGCTTGTATAAAATTATATGAATTTGCGCCTTGTATAGTTTTAGGCGATTGGCCGACGTGGAATACTGTCTGGCCTTGCTAAGCAAACCGAGCCTTTTTGTATTCCGATACTATCTGTGGCTGCTATCGGGATGTTCTCAAATCATGGAGATACGACAAATGGTGTTTTAATTTAGCGGTTAACTCGCAAACTTACGTCTTTTTGGGGTTGAAATGGACGAGATTTAGTCGGCCCCAAATCGAGACTTCGTTTAACGAAGATTCGATTTCAGACACAAGTTTGTTCCGGTTCTCTTCGACGTTTTCCCGAGAAATATTAGCGCGGCCGGTGTATAAGATGTCAACGGTACTGTTGTCTGCATAGCATTCAAGAAGCATTCAAGAAGAAACAGAGTGGGTGATAGAACGCAGCTTTGTAGAACACCAGCATTGACGAATTTTAAGTTAGAGCATGCACCATCGACAACAACCTTGATACTCCGATCTGCCAAAAAGCTGGTAACCCAATTGCATAATTTCCCGGGAAGCCCAAAGGAAGGAAGCTTCGAAAGACGCGCTTTGTGCCACACGCAATCGAAGGCCTTCCCTATGTCCAAGCTGGGTACTAATGCCTCACCCTTGCTCTCAAGTGCTTCAGCCCATCTATAAGTAAGGTAAACTACAAGATCACCGGCCGACTGACCCCGACGGAAACCGTACTGGCGGTCGCTAATCAGCTGGTTCTTCTCTAGAAGGTGCTGGCAATTAATAAGGGACTCCATTATCTTGGAGAGCAAGGAGGTGATGGCTATAAGCTATAATTGCACGAATCTGAGCGGTTGCCTTTTTTAGGGATCGGATGCACCAGAGCAGTCTTCTAGGAGTTCGGTACGACGCAAAAGACGCGTTAAGACCGTTGCCAACTCGGGAGCACGTGTCCGTAGCACGATTGGAGGGATGCCATCGTGTCTACTCGACTTGTGAATGTCCAAGGAAAAAAGTGTTCTGCGAACTACACTTTGCCGAAATTTGAACTCCGGCATCGCTGTATCACACCGCGGGATTGACGGTGGTGACTTTCCTTCGCGGTATGGGCCAATGACTCACCGTCCCTGTGCAGAGATGGAAAGGAAGGCTGACAGAAATTTCCTAGGACAGCCATAGCGAAAGACCAGAACGCACGTGTTCCTGAAGGAAAGCGCACCAGTGTCTCGCCAATTCTGCCAATGTACTTCGACTTCGCCTCAGCAATCACATTTTTGGAGGACCTAGAGGCAGAGTTATATTCCTTTCTGAGTGTGCTGGTGTTTGCATTATGTGGGTGCGTCAGGCCAGTCTTAGTACTATTCCCATTTTCTTCGTGAAGCCGTTACACAGAAACGACCAAACCAGGGCTGGGACTTGCCACCGATGGGCAACGCAGAATATTGAATGAAAAGTTCCATACCCTGAAGCACCATATCGCGACAGAGTCAGCAACAACGCTCGGATCATCCATCGAAAAACAAAGCTGCCCCCATGGGTAAGATGCCAAGAAGGACCGCATCCCATCCCAATCTGCTGACTTGTAGTGCCACACGCGACGGCAGCCCGCGAAACGAGGTCGTGAGTACCGTGTAACCGGCACTGTACTCCGGACGAGACATTGGTCCGACGAGCCCAGAGGGGGATCGACGATAATCTGATAGTCATACGGATGCGAAGTCAGCAGAAGGTCCAACAGGAAAGGTGTATGATCCTCCACGTCCGGTATTCGCGTTGGCGAGGTGACCAGTTATGTCAAATTATATGGCAAAGCGAAGTCGAGAACAGATCTAGCCGCATGATCAGTGGTGCATGATCCAGGCCACTCTGTATGATAGGCATTGAAATCGCCCAGAATGATGATCTTTGCGGACGGAGTCTGCTACAGAACGGAATCTGTAGCCAATTGGACGTGCTCAACCAGACGGTCGGTTTGCCCAGAGAGGGATTCTCCACTGCAGTTGCTAATGCTAATAATTGGTAATGAACCAAATACCAAATTTAGCACAACCATGTTTTGGGGGCGAGGGATTGGACCTCCGGGACTCTCACTTACCGGACGAAATACGGTAGCATAGCTACCACTTTACGCCGATTTTAAGTGAGAGAGTGGTACTTCCCCGGGTGTGCCAGCCCATTCGACTGCAACCAAGAGATATGCAGTGTGGCACTACCACTATAGATTCCAATTCCTAAAAAGGCACACAGACCCGTCCAATTACAGGCCTATAGCCATCACGTCGTTGTTCTCCATTACACATTACGCTGATAAGCAATCACCAGTATGGTTTCTTTTGGAGTCGCTTACCCGGTCATTTTCTTTTTATCTGACACATCGATGGGGTGAAGCAGTTGAGAACAAGGGGGAGGCATTGGTAGCCAGTTTCGACATGGCAAAAAGCTTCCTTACTATCGAGCTGTCGAGGAAATTATCAGAGCAGTAAGGTCGTTGTCGACGCTACATGCTCTGACTTCAAAATCTTCAATGCTGGTGTTCTACAAGGCTGCATTGTCAGCCACTCTGTTTCTTCTGCATAACAAAGAGTTGTTGTAAATCAGAAACATTCACTGCTATGCTGACAGACAGTGCCGAAGACACCTTATACACCGACTGTTTCGAATCTCCAGATTTCGAAAATATTCCTTTTACCGCCACAGCTAGTATCAGAATAATTGGCGTTGATATTTCGAGCCTCGTTAAGTTAAACGTAGGCAAAGCTAAATTGGCATTAAAAAACTTGGTATAGCAAGGCAAGAAAATATTTCACGTCGACCCATAACCTAAAACTATACAAGGTGCAAATTAGACCTCACATACCGAATTTCCTGTCACCTCTGGGCTGGTGCTACCAGTACCCACTTCTTCAGAACTGACGACGATTAAAACCCTTCCCACTGCTCGATCCTTTAGCTTTGCGATCATTTAAGACTATGACCATTCGACACGAACTAAGACCCCCCCCCCCCCCCTCCAACAGCAAGAAGCAGGCGCGCAGCGAGCAGGCTCCGGACGAGCAAGCGTTCTCGCGATCGCTGCCGGCGCGCGGCTCGCGGGCGTCCGTGCGCGCGTCGGTGCGGCTGTCCGCGCGCCGCGGCGCCGGCGCCCCCGTCTGAGGCCCCCCCCCCCCCTTATCCTAGTAACTTATTTTTCGTAAACCTTTGCTAATTCGATCTCCTTAAATTCGTTTGAATTGTATTTATTTATTTGGTTAGCTCTAGTTTTGGATGGCGTTTTAAGTCGAGCTTGCTATCGGAACTTGGGAAATTCAATTGATTAAATTCTAGCCATTTTATTGTAAATATGAATGCAGAACCGCCTGTAGTGCACAGCACAGCAGAACACATGTACAGTCGGGGTAGAAAAGGTTCGTCCTTAAGATCTATTTTCGCGTCAGTGTGAGCGATAATCTGCTTTACCGAGATCGAGAATGACATATTGCGTCGCAGTAATTTGACGTTCAGATTCAAAAGGTACCAAGTGCTAAGACTTGATAAAGGAATGAATTTGAAAACTGACGAAGCTTTTCTAACTCTGACTGTACAACTGACATATTAATATATAGATATAATCACGATAATCTTGATCATTGTAATTGAATGTCATATAAGTTTATATCTCTTCCGAATAATTTCGCAAAGACATATAATATTATTGAATGTTTTGAAATATATTTTTGAATGTTATGTAGCTTGGTTGAATGATGAGTGAGTGAATGTGTAATTGAATGATAACTTTTAATATTATTACAAATTAATGCCCCATAAAAACAACTCATTCAAATACAATTAACAATAAAACAATTTCGATTAATTTTTGACAATTGATAGATATCACCAAAGATTCGATAGCGTTTTCAAACAAAATGTCATAACAATCGTGACAAATATGGCGCCTGTTCCGCCATATTACGTCACACTACGCCCGTCATTCTTGCCTCTGCCCGCAGGTCAACTTTGATATTGTTATCTTAATATTAAGAATAATTTTAATTATAGTTAATAAATGTAAATATTAGTTATATAAATTATATATAGAACATCTTGCCCCTTGATACTTTAACATACTATATCCAAGAGGAGTAAAGATACATATACAACTATAAACAACTGACCTAATCTATGGTATTCACTATGGATTAGCAAAAACATCAAGTAAAATTAAAGTGGTTATAAATTAATTGGAATTGTGTTGTATTCAAACCTCTCTTCCAATTGGGTACATTAGGAAAAATCCCGGGGCCCCACGACTGATATACCCCTTCAAATCTGCATAATTTCATAATAATGATTCAGACTTTTTCAATACATTCAGAACCTACAAAGGTAATAAATCAGTAACTTGAAATTACAATTATTTATCTACAAATTGAAGAACAGTAAAAGATTCTTTGTCTATTCTTACCAAATAGTGTTCTGTCAATGTCGTAGGGGCCCCCTTATCCTGATATGCCGAGGGCCTCCAATAGATTTAAAAAGGCCCTGCTTGTATTGTACATAAAGATATATTAATCAAGAATATATTTATCTTTACTCCTTACATTGTAATAGGATATACATATCTACAGATCTAACTATTTTGTTTCTAAGATATAGTAGTGAATATATGTTTGTATGTTGTATAAAACATCTTCAAAATATGAGTCATCTTGTTTGGATCGAAGCTGCTTTCGTATATTATGTGTAATAACTGACACAATTAAATTAATTAATAATATTTGAAAGTAAAAGTCAAGAATTGAAATAGTTTGGATTATAACAATGACAAATATTAGTATAGTACGACATAACTTAGATGTAGCATCGGTGAATTCAATAACACCGATTACTAACGATTCACACAACCAACAGAAACAGCTCCCTATCGCGCCACTCGACGCTATTCGTCGCTGTAGACTCTCGAGTCAGCTCGACCCGAGACAGCGAGCGTGTAAAGCGACGCGTCGAATTGAATATATTAGGTCGTATGATATTACAAGTTATTGCGTTTGTGTAAAGATCATATTCACATAAGAAATAAATATTGATAATTTGGGATAGCGTACTTAATTCGGATGTGATCGGTTTTACGAATTTTGCCGATGCGACATCTAAGAGAGAGGCTCTTTCCTCTCGTGTCGTGAAAGAGCTTCGATCCAGAAAACATACATATATTATATGTAAATAATTATATTCATCCGCCTACAGAACAATCAAAATGTATATTATGTAATGATACTTATGTATAAGTTAAGTTGTTATATAAAGTACAAAACCATACATAAAAATGAGTACAATACAACCATCTCACTCACACACTAGACTCTTCATCACAATGGTAGAGAAAAATGACTTGTTTCTACCCCTCTCTCTCACACACAAATTCAATCTTTATTAATATTATAAATGCAAAAATCTCTCACGCTTTGAAGTCTAAAACAATGAATCAATATTGATGAAACTTGTATTAATACAAGTTTGAAAAAGGACGAACATCGTACATCCGTCTCACTCTTACACCCGAGAATCCATTTCAGTGGGAAGAGTACAGACATATTACTTACATTAACATATCATGCGACATATTACAAAAAGTCCTATCGTTGAATCGAAACAAATGACAATATGTCCTTTTGGAATTCAAACTTTATATGGATTTGATAATTGTATAATTATAATTATAGCATTACAGTACATACTGATGGTTACTGCGCCCCCCACTTTAACATAGTCTACTGGGATACTGACATATGTTATATATTAGCGTAGTTTTATCATGATGTAAAACTTTATCTATAGCACACAAATTATCAACCGATATTTTCCAACCCACAGCAAATTTCATCAAAATCGGTTGAGCAATCTAAGCGTGAAGACAAACAGACTTATTACTTTCGCATTTATAATATTAGTATAAACAAAATTCAAACGATCTTTTATAAGACATTACTGGAATGAGTTTTGTCACTTGCATAGTCCTATTACTCGACAAACATGCAATAATCCCCTTTCCCCACTCAACACAAACTTGAACACCATTAACACACCATATATATCAAAAACGCATCTATATACCTTGCTCTTTCTCTCCAATAGCAATTTGAAACACGAAAGACAAGGACAGAACACATATACACAATTTAAGTAGTTTAATATCTTAGAAATAAACAGTATTACTTGTAAAAATTGTTCAGCGTGTGTTTAATTAAACTGTCTTTCTCTTTCCAACTTAATTGAATTGACAATTGAAAGAAAGAGACAGTGATATTTAAGCCCTAGACAATATTTATAGGTCACGTGTAATTACACGATTAATCGACGTGTTTATAATTTAAGTAATTGATCTTGGAGATGCCATTTTATACTATTGGTGCGAAATTACAAGCAGACGAATGATTCTGTGATAATAAATAAATTATATTAAATTTCATACGTAAAGACTTCTTTTATTTATTTACATTTTATGATATAGATGGAGAATGATTATATTACTTGGTGGTAGGGCTTTGTGCAAGACCGTCTGGGTAGGTACCACCCACTCATCAGTTATTCTATCGCCAAATAACCAAATAACAGTACTCAGTATTGTTGTGTTCCGGTTTGAAGGGTGAGTGAGCCAGTGTAACTATAGGCACAAGGGACATAACATCTTCATCTTCACGAGGTTGGTGACAAAAAAAAAAACGAAGACATTGACCACCTTATGATCACTGGCCATAGACAAACGCGTTGTGGGAAATATTGACCATTGCTCACCTCGTCACCCCTTCCCACCTTGAGAACTATAATGTGTCTGACTCCCTACCACACACGTGTTTCCCTGCTCTGATAACCTGGGTGCCTTCAAATGAGTGAAGAGGCATCTTGTTACAATCCTAATGACTGTACTGGTCGTCTTCGTGTTTGGACATCACTTCCACTTACCATCAGGTGGAGTGGGGTCATAAGCCATCCCGAAACGTATAAAAAATGTGTCCACGCGTGCGATTTTGGACTGTATAATGTTAAATGAAAAGGAGGATTCAAAATCCGTTCTCTTGGCCTCGAAGATACTTACTTCTTGGGAGCGCTCCCTTGATCCTCACACACTTGATGAACACAAGGCAAGGGGTAGATGATGTAATTGGAGGGCAGGAGAGGGAAAATTAGATTTCACCCACACTCGAACTAACGACGATTAAAACCTTTCCAATCTGCTCGATCCTTTAGCTTTGCGATCATTTAAGGCCATGACCATTCGATATGAACTAAGACCTGACCCCCCCCCCCCCCTTAACAGCAAGAAGCAGGCGCGCAGCGAGCAGGCTCCGGACGAGCAAGCGTTCTCGCGGGCGCTGCCGGCGCGCGGCTCGCGGGCGTCGGTGCGCGCGTCGGTGCGGCTGTCCGCGCGCCGCGGCGCCGGCGCCCCCGTCTGAGCGCCCCCCCCCCTTATCCTAGTAACTTATTTTTCGTAAACCTTTGCTAATTCGATCTCCTTAAATTCGTTTAAATTGTATTTATTTATTTGGTTAGCTCTAGTTTTGGATGGCGTTTTAAGTCGAGCTTGCTATCGGAACTTGGGAGGTTCAATTGATTTAATTCTACTCGTTTTGTTGTAAATATGAATGTAGAACCGCCTGTAGTGCACAGCACAGCAGAGGTATAAGCAAAGTTCAACTACACATGTATAGCAGTCGGGTAGAAAAGGTTCGTCACCTTAAGATCTATTTCCGTGTGCTCGGTACGAGCGATAATCTGCTTTACCGATCGAGAATGACATATTGCGTCGCAGTGATTTGACGTTCAGATTCAAAAGGTACCAAGTGTTAAGACTTGATAAAGGAATGAATTTGAAAACTGACGAAGGTTTTCTAACTCTGACTGTACAACTGACATATTAATATAGTTATAATGACGATAATCTTGATCTTTGTATTTGAATGTCATATAAGTTTATATGTCTTCCGAATAATATCTTAAAAATATATAATATTCTTGAATGTTTTGAAATATCGTTTTGAATGTTATGTTGCTTGGTTGAATGATGAGTGAGTGAATGTATAATTGAATGATGACTTTTAATATTATTATACAACTAGTTCAAAGTGAAATTAATGTTATTTTGATTGCAATTCGGAATTCAAATACAATAAACAATATAACAATTTCGATTAAATTTCGACAATTGATAGATATCACCAAAGATTCGATAGCGTTTTCAAACAAAATGTCATGACAATCGTGACAAATATGGCGCCTGTTCGCCCATATTACGTCACACTACGCCCGTCATTCTTGCCTCTGCCCGCAGGTCAACTTTGATATTGTTGTCTTAATATTAAGAATAATTTTAATTATAGTTAACAAGTGTAAATATTAGTTATATAAATTATATATAGAACATCTTGCCCCTTGATACTTTTAACATACTATATCCAAGAGGAGTAAAGATATATATACAACTATAAACAACTGACGCGATTTCATTGGTCATCAGAGCCTAATCTATGTTATTCCACTATGGATTTGCAAATTCATCAAGTAAAATTAAAGTGGTTATAAGTAGTTAATTGGGATTGTGTTGTATTCAAACCTCTCTTCCAATTGGGTACATTAGGAAAAATCCCGGGGCCCCACGACTGATAGGGGCCCGATCAAATATACATAATTTCAAAATAATAATTCCGGCTTTTTCAATACATTCAGAACCTACAAAGGTAATAAATTAGTAACTTGGAATTACAAAGCATTATTTATCTGCAAATTAACGAACAATGAAAGAATCTTTGTCTATTCTAACACAATCGTGTTCTGTCAAAGTCGTAGGGGCCCCCTTATCCTGATATGGCGAGAGCCTCCAATAGATTTAAAAAGGCCCTGCTTGTATTGTACATAAATATATATTAATCAAGAATATATTTATCTTTACTCCTTACATTGTAATAGGATATACATATCTACAGATCTAACTATATTGTTTCTATGATATAGTATTGAATATATATTTGTATATTGTATAAAACATCTTCAAAATATTAGTCATCTTGTTTGGATCGAAGCTGCTTTTGTATATTATGTGTAATAACATACACAATTTAATTAATTAATAATATTTGAAAGTAAAAGTCAAGAATTGAAATAGTTTGGATTATAACAATGACAAATATTAGTATAGTACGACACAACTTAGATGTAGCATCGGTGAATTCATTATTCAATAACACCGATTACTGACGATTCACAACCAATAGAAACAGCTCCCTATCGCGCCACTCGACGCTATTCGTCGCTATAGACTCTCGCGTCAGCTCGACCCGAGACAGCGAGCGTGTAAAGCGACGCGTCGAATTGAATATATTAGGTCGTATGATATTACAAGTTATTGCGTTTGTGTGAAGATCATATTCACATAAGAAATAAATATTGTTAATTTGGGATAGCGTACCTAATTCGGATGTGATCGGTTTTACGAATTTTGCCGATGCGACATCTAAGAGAGAGGCTCTTTCCTCTAGTGTCGTGAAAGAGCTTCGATCCAGAAAACATACATATATTATATGTAAATATTTGTATTCATCCGCCTACAGAACAATCAAAATGTATATTATGTAATGATACTTATGTATAAGTTAAGTTGTTATATAAAGTACAAAACGATACATAAAAATGAGTACAATATAACCATCTCACTCACACACTAGAGTCTACTTCATCACAATGTTAGAAAAAAATGATTTGATTCTACCCCTCTCTTTCACACACTAATTCAATCTATATTAATATTATAAATGCATAAATCTCTCGCGCTTCGAAGTCTAAAACAATGAATCAATTTTGATGAAACTTGTATTAATACACGTTTGAAAAAGGACGAACGTCGTACATCCGTCTCACTCTTACACCCGAGAATCCATTTCAATGGGAAGAGTACAGACATATTACTTACATTAACATATCATGCGACATATTACAAAAAGTCCTATCGTTGAATCGAAACAAATGACGATATGTCCTTTTGGAATTCAAACTTTATATTGATTTGATAATTGTATAATTATTATTATAGTATTATAGTACATACTGATTGTTACTGCGCCCCCCACTTTAACATAGTCTACTGGGATACTAACATATGTTATATATTAGCGAAATTGTTTTATCATGATTTAAAACTATTTCACACAAATTATCAACCGATATTTCCTTCACAGCAAATTTCATCAAAATCGGTTCAGCAATCTAAGCGTGAACATAAACAGACTTATTACTTTCGCATTTATAATATTAGCATAAACAAAAATCAAATGGTCTTTTATAAGACATTATTGGAATGAGTTTTGTCACTTGCATAGTTCTATTACTCGACAAACATTTAACGATAATCCCCTTTCCCCACTCAACATACATTTGAACACCATTAACACACAACATATATCAAATACGTATCTATATACCTTGCTCTTTCTCTCCAATAGCAATTTGAAACACGAAAAACAAGGACAAAACACATATACACAATTAAGTAGTTTAATATCTTAGAAATAAACAGTATTACTTGTAAAAATTGTTCAGCGTGTGTTTAATTAAACTGTCTTTCTCTTTCCAACTTAATTGAATAAACATTTGAAAGAAAGAGACAGTGATATTTAAGCCCTTGACAATATTTATAGGTCACGTGTAATTACACGATTAATCGACGTGTTTATAATTTAAGTAATTGATCTTGGAGATGCCATTTTATACTATTGGTGCGAAATTACAAGCAGACGAATGATTCTGTGATAATAAATAAATTATATTAAATTTCATACGTAAAGACTTCTTTTATTTATTTACATTTTATGAGAATGATTATATTACTTGGTGGTACAGAATTTCGATGAAATTAGACACGTGCAGGTTCCTCACGATGTTTTCCTTCACCGCCGAGCACGAGATGAATTTTAAACACAAATTAAACACATATATATAGTGGGCCTTGCCTGGGTTTGAACCCGAAATCATCGGTTAAGATGCACGCGTTCTAACCACTGGGCCATCTCAGCTCGTACTATACACAATGTTGTTTACGTTTCATTAAATGTACTATTTCTAAATACACTACATTAAGTATTGTCACACTGGACAAAAATTAATTTCATTTAAGACAAAAATTATAAATTATGATATTATTGGTGTAAAGACGTTTAAAACAAAAGTGGTTTACAAGGTTTTTTCATGCCGGAACTGTTCTCCCGAATATTTAGACATTTTAACTTTGCCGTTTCGTAAATTCAAATCGTTTGTAAAAAATACATTGGTAGAAAAAGCATATTATTCGATACAATATTTATAGATGATTGTATTTTTTAAATGTTAAAAAAGAGAAACTACTGAGTTTCTTGCCGGTTCTTCTCGGTAGAATCTACTTTCCTAACCGATGGTAGCTTCACTTAATTGTAAAATGACGATTCAAAAGTGCTTGTAAAAGCCTACTTGAATAAAGTTTATTTTGATTTGCTTTGATTTTAAAGTTGTTTCAGTGTGGTAGTAGAATACCTGATGACGTAGCCTAGAATAGAATAGAATAGAATAATTCTTTATTTACAACAACACACTATACATAATTTCTATACTTAGACAATACAGCTGAATACATATTAATTAGGAAAAAAAAAACAAAAGATAATTAATTGTTTACACAGCGGTGTGTTGTTATAAAAGGAAGTGTGCTGACAATCTGGAATAGTAATACCCCAGGTGTCAGCGCTGATTTTCAGCGATCACCTTTCGACAGTTACGTCCGAGATCGTCAACGACATTTTGAATAAATAATATTAATAATACTATATAAAGACGATAAATATACATATAGCTTTACTTATACAAAATATTATTACAATAAATATTATATTTGTTGTATAATTTTAATATAATAACAATAAAAAAAAAGTATATAACATCAAGGTGTGTATGATTAATGTTACTGAACGCCACGTCACCCGAGGACTCACAAATTTCGTTATATTTAGTCTGTGCCTAGAGGAGAACGTCCATGAAAACGATTTGCTCGAATACAGTAAGATCTACAACTTAAGTTCCTTTCCTTATTCCGTATTCTTTATATTATCCTTTAATATGAGTATTCTAATGCTATAGTTGTTATCTCCTCTCCATATCTGAATTTACCTGATTAATTTCTAAGCTGCTATCGCCCGAGGTTGTCTGAAAGGGATGGCTATAGGTGACAAGACCGCCTCTGCACTTCATCATCCATCCTCCTGCCCCTATCCCAATTTGTTGCATGTGTTCTCCTTCCATACTTCTATGTCAGACGTCATCTCACAAGTAATATTATTTCTAACCATATCATCTTTCACACAATCAATCCATCGTTTCCTTGGTCGTCCTCTACCTCTATATCCGTCCACATCCATGCTCAAGGCCTTCCTCACAATGTGTTCCTGCTTCCTCTATTACATGCCCATACCATGATAGCCGCCTTCCACATAACTTCTCGGCTATCGGTGTCACTTTCAAACTTCCTCTTATGTACTCATTCCTAACTCTATCCATTCGCGTAACACAACACATTCCTCTCAGCATTCTCATCTCCGCAACATGCAACTGTCTTTCAGTCATTCCTTTTGTATCGTAACACTCTGATCTGATAAAACAGGGATTATAGATCTTCCCCTTAAGTTTAAGGGGAATACGGGGATCACAAAGCCTTTGCACATCATATGTTCAATATTATTATGTACCGGTAGTCCTCCAGGTACGAGTGTTGAAAGAGCAACAGACAAACAGACAGAGGTACTTTCATTTAAAATTTCAATAAAGATTTGGTGTCATGTTCAGTAATGTTTTCCAATAAAGTATTTGAAGTAAAATCATACTCAACGTCAACAATTTTGACATAGAAACGTTACACTTGCTTATTGATTGAGAAATTCTGCCAGCATTCCGGAAATGAACGCTTCGACCTGAGAAGAAACGGCGTGGGAAACTCAGTAGGATTTTATTTTTACGTACAGCGCCTGAATGCTTTTGGAGCTATTTGTTACTTTCGTCGTAAGCGCCCAGAACCTCAAGGCACTTACGATTTTCGTGAACGTAACAATTAATTTAAATGTATTATATTAAAATAAACTTCACAATGAAGCACTTTTGAATCGTCAATATTTAAACAATCACCGTTTCAGAAAGCAACCTCCAGCAACACGAAACAGCAAGGAACTCGCATAATTGCTCTTTTCAAATAAACAGATTTACAATGCTGTTATTTACAATGCATGTTCAACCAGTCATGTGATGAAAGCGAGCCTAAAACCAAGCCTTTTTTTCACCAGTGTATGCGTCAGTTTTCATGGGTACGCCACTTCAAGATCCCGGTTTCGATTCCCGATGTAGTTCATTAGTTTTCTATGTTGTCTTGAATCTGAGTGTTTGTGGTACCGTCGTTACTTCTGATTTTCCATAACACAAGTGCTTCGGCTACTTACATTGGGATCACAGTAATAATATGTGATGTTATCCAATAAAAATAATAAAAAAATAAATGAAATTAATGCAGTCTTATTAAACTTTCTAAATTAGTTCAATTTTTACATATAAAAACGAAATACCACCCACTGATTAATCACAAAATCTCAGTAATTATAACACCTAACCTAACCTTAAATTTGGCAGATAGGTTCCTTATAGGGTGTAGATCAAAGCCAAAATCAAAAACCTTTGTTCAAAATAGAAGTCATTACATTTTCTTATCGATAGTCAAAAATTTACCACCGTTTCGGAGTTTAACACCTCAGACCTGAGAAGAATCGAAAGTCAGCGGGATCTATTTTGTTTTAATATCATGTTACATATACAATAACATACCAAAACAAAGATATCCGCTGAGAACGGAATTTTCGAATCTAAATCCCTAAGGGGTAAGACAGGGTTTGAAAGTTTATGTCATAAATACACACTTCCAAATATGCATTATCCTATATAGACTATAGATATGACCTGAGACCTATATATGGGCGCTATATATTGTATATCAATATGTTGTTCATGAAAAGGAACCAAAAATGTGCTAATATTATGGTAACACAGTGTATACTAATTTCAAAACAGACATACAATCATTCATTTATATACTTATACATATATAATCTTGCGACCTAATGCATACATTGTAGCGTATGTTTCTGAACTATTTATAACTTCAAGAAAGGACTACTGTTTTTGACCAAACCTGTCCCCTAAACGCGCGAAACCGCGTTCGACAACTAGTTTTAATATATCCATCTAACAATCTATATTAATATTATAAATGTGAAAGTAACTCTGTCTGTCTGTAGCTCTTTCACGACCAAACCGCTGAATCGAATTTGATGAAATTCGGTGTGAAGCAAACTTGAACTTCAATGAAGGACATTGGCTACTTTTTATGCCAGACACACGACAACCAACAACCTAATACACGAGCGCAGTGCCGTAAATAGCCCTTTCTGCGCCCTGTGCGAGCTTCTATAACTGCGCCCTATTTAAGCAGACCCTTTGCTATTTTACTGTCTCACTCACTAAAACTTAAACGCAGGTTCACTACTGCAAATGCGTTGCCCGTTAACGATAAACACTAAACACAAATACGCTCGTGCGCTGCCAAATAACAGTACTCAGTACAGTTGTGTTCCGGTTTGAAGGGTGAATAAGCCAGTGTAACTAAAGGAACAAGGGACATAGCATCTTAGTTCCCAAGGTTGGTGGCACATTGACGATGTAAGGAATAGTTAATATTTCTTACAGCGTCATTGTCTATGGGTGATGGTGACCACTTACGATCAGGTGGCTCATATGCTCGTCCGTCAATCTATAACATAAAAAAAAATGAGCCCGATGTATGTATGCTTTTAATGATACTAGCATGTAAGTACGTTTGTATTGGAATCGAGTACTAGGGGCTCAGCGGAATCTTAATAAGCGCAAAACGAAATAGCCCAGTCTGTCTATTCTTGCGCCCCCGAGAGTCTACGCCCTGTGTAGGGCACCGGTGGCACCGCCCTATTTACGCCACTGCACGGGCGAAGCCGCGAGCTACTAGTATGTTACATAACAGCAGCCTGTAAATTCCCACTGCTGGGCTAAAGGCCTCCTCTCCCTTGGAGAAGGTTTGGAAAATATTCCACCACGCTGTTCCAATGCGGGTTGGTGGAATACACATGTGGCAGAATTTCTATGAAATTTGTCACATGCAGGTTTCCTCACGATGTTTTCCTTCACCGCTGAGCACGAGATGAATTATAAAGACAAATTAAGCACATGAATCAGCGGTGCTTGCCTGGGTTTGAACCCGCAATCATCGGTTAAGATGCACGCGTTCTAACCACTGGGCCATCTCGACTCTAGTATGTTACATGATAGCTGTTAACATGATTACATAATATTTTTTCATTCATTATCAATTTACGTCAACCGGTGATAACCGGTGCACACCGGAATGTAAAATATTTGTTTTATTTACGAATAATTAAGTTTTAATAATTAAATAAACAATCATTGACGTTTAATTTTAAGAATAGTTAATTACGAGATTAAGATAATTTTGGAATATTTATTAAGATGGCAATTTTATGAAAGTTATTTAATTTACGATAGTAAAATACTTCCTGTATATTTAAAGTTACATAATAGTAACCACACTCAAAATGAAAATCAAAATATACTACAGTAAAGGAAGCCTTTATAAGGCTTTTGAATCGTCATTTAACAACTATTTTAAATGAACCTTTCACTGTTTTGAATCTAGTTTCTACCGAAGAGTCTAACCTAGCCTAACCTAACCGGCAAAGAGTCTGTTACTCTTTTTCAACATTAAAAAATACAGTCATGATTGTTAAATACATGTAATATAGCTTGCCTGGAAGTCAGCAAGTATTACTTCGACGATTTTTTATCGTCTGTATAACTCTCAAACCAAAGGTCGTGGGTTCAAATCTAGACAATGCATATCATATTTTACTTTGTGTATTATTAAAGTAGTAGAATGAACAAATGGGTTAATTGATGGTAAGTGGTCACACCCACCCACAGACATTGGTTCTGTAAGAAATATTAAGCATTGTTTAGTTAACCCATGCTGGTGCATGGATGCTGACGTGGTCCCCAGGAGCTAAGATGCTGTACCCCTTATACTTGTAGATTAATCATCCTCTAATCCTCTAATATTAAGTATAGCGTTTTATCACAACAACGACAACAGCCTGTTAATTTCCCACTGCTGGGTTAAGGCCGCCTCTCCCTTTGAGGCTGGAACATTTCATTTTTTGAAATTAGACACATGCAGGTTTCCTCACGATGGTTTCCTCCACCGAACACGATATGAATTATAAACACAAATTAAGCACTTGTATATTCAGTGGTGCCTGGGTTTGAACACGCGATCATCTTTAAGATACACGCGTTCTAAAACTCGGCCATCGCGGTGTCATTAATTTAAAAACATCTCATAATGTTTGTGCTCAAATTGATCACGCCATTTACGACTCTATTGCAACGTAATACAGTGCAACGTAGTATATTTTTTGTTGCTATGTGACTTCACGCTGAGATCAAGGAAAAATATCTAATTATATACTAGCCGTCTTACCTGACTTCGTATGAGTATAAAAATAGATTTTTAACTCAAAATATTTCTAACTGATTTAAAAAAAAAGAAAGAGTATCCTCAGAACTGTCACTTTGGTAACAGCTTGGTATATTTGAAAAATAGTTTAATTTTTTTGGGATGATTTAAATTTGAAGGCAAAATTTCACTCCTGATGAAGAATATAATGTACAAAATTTAATCACTACATAGTATAAAACAAAGTCGCTTTCTCTGATCCTATGTCTCCTTGTTTATTTATTTATTTATAAGGACAATTTACAAAACATACATCATTATATATTATACAAAAAGGGAAACAAAACTTTGTATGCTTATATCTTTAAAACTACGCAACGGATTTTGATGCGGTTTTAGTGTTTTAGATAGAGTGATTCGAGAAGAAGGTTTATAAAGTTAATATGTAATACATGGACAGTTTGTGGTTTCATATCTATTATGTACTATTTTTTTATCTATTTTGGTTAAACATTGAAAAAGGTTGTTATTTTTAAGAAAGTAATAACATCTTGTAAATCTCCCCCTTGGCTAACCCTTATTTTCCCTTGAAGGACAAGCTTTTGAACTTATTTCACAAATACATATCTTGCCAGACATAATTCTTTCACGACCTTATTACTAGCTACGAGATTTACACGATTAACAACATGATAATTCATTGCTGAATTGAAATGCACTTTTCAATTAATGTCAGTCGTAAAATAATAATTAATTACTTAGAGCCGAGATAGCCCAGTGACGGCGGTGATGCCGGGTCAAACCGAAGCAAGCACCACTGAATTTTCATGTGCTTAATTTATGTTTATAATTAATCTCGAGTTCGGTGATGTAAAACATCGTGAGGATACCTGCATGTGTCTAATTTCAACGTAATTTTGTACCACATGTGAACATGTCAACCCAAATTAGAGCATCCTGGTAGAATATGCTCCTAACCTTCTAAAACGGAGAGGAAAGAAAAGAAAAAAAAAAGGAAGAGCCATGCAGTAGGAAATTTACAGGCTGTTACTATATTATACTATAAAACTAAATAGCTTTTAAGGATTAAAGAAAAAATCAGTTTGAAAATTTAATTCTGCGTGTCGGCAACAGCGCCACCTACTGGCAACAACTATTACTAAGATCTCTCATAAGTGGCCTTACATTAAAAGATAAGGCATATTACTCTACAAGATTATATAAATGATAAAAATATATGGACATAAGTAGTTTTTGTTGACTTCTAGACATAAATTCAAGGCCAAGGCCTCCTCTCCCATTAAGGAGAGGGTTTAGAACATATTCCACCACGCTGTTCCAATGTGGGTTGGTGGAATGCAAATGTGGCTGAATTTCGAAGAAATTAGACACATGCAGGTTTCCTCAAGATGTTTTCCTTCACCGCCGAGCACGAGATGAATTATAAATATAAATTAAGCACATATATATAGTGGTGCTTGCCTGGGCTTGAACTCGAAATCATCTGTTAAGATGCACGCGTTCTAACTACTGGGCCATCTCAGCTATACTTTATTGACTCTAATTAAAATGATGGAAATGATTAACTCAGTTTCTTGCCGGTTCTTATCAGTAGGATCTACTTTCCAAACCAGTTACAGATTTATATTAAATTCAAATCTATGTACATGACCTTAATTTAACCTTCTACATATATTTCAAAAAGCAAAATGCTCTCTGATCAATCACAAATCTCTAAAAATATAACACGTACAAACTTTACTAGCTAGAAATTTAAACTCGACCCCAATGGGGGTAAAACGATGTCCATTATGCAGACACCGCAATTTTTGAATTTCTATTAAAAATAAACTGTGCTCAAATGCGCCCAGTATGCGCTATGATGTGCTTGAAAAAAATGTACTCAAAAAGTGTTATTTTTATGAGGAGGTCCTTTTTACAAGTCCGGTTGTCATCGCTACATTATTTTATCGAATTTATTTTAAAATCAAAATCAAAATATACTTTATTCAAGTGGGCTTTTACAAGCACTTTTGAATCGTCATATAACAATTAAGTGAAGCTACCTATTAATGAATATACCTAGCTATTAAAATTGTGCCGTAATGTGCTGTAATGTTTAAGACATTTCTATGCTTTTAAAGTAACTTCATTGTTGAATGTAATAATTTAAAATGCATGCTCTAAAAGTTATGACGAGGTATACAAAAAGTTAATTAGGAAACAACACCCTATTGGGGTTAAAACAGGGGATGGTAGTTTGTATGGTTATTGAAGTTAAAGTAATTATGGCAGAAGGATTTTAAATGGTCTTCTTTTTATCCTATAGCTTGGCGGAACATATGGGCTACCTGAAGGTAAATAGTCACCACTGCCCATAGACAATGGCGCTGTAAGAAATATTAACCATTCCTTACATCGTCAATGCGCCACCAACCTTGGGAACTAAGATGTTATGTCCTTTATGCCTGTAGTTACACTGGGTCACCCTTCAAATCGGAACATAACAATACTGAGTACTGTTATTTGGCGGTAGAATATCTGATGAATGGGTGGTACCTACCCAGGCGGGCTTGCACAAAGCTCTATCACCAAGAAATTACTTAATTATAATAAGGGTTGTTTTATTATAACAATAAAGTTACTGTACCCTTCCCATTTATGTCAATATTATGATCCTCTACCCAAAGGTTGCCTGGAAGAGATCGATACTTAGCGATAAGGCCGCCTGTTGTACCTCATGCAACTTTTGCGTAACAAAAATGTTATTTTTAGTTTTAAGATTGGGTGCAATAAAGAATAAATAAATAAAACATATTCTACTGTGACATTACGAACTCATACATAATAATATTATGCATTTTTAAATCAATTTATTAACATAAGAATTAACAACATTAAATGCTTAAATATATATATACTAATATGAACTAAAACTAGTTACTGTGTAAATCTTGACCGCGTGGAATGGTGGCAAGAATGCTAGCAGCATTTCCCTGTTAAATCGCAAATCCGATCCTCTGGGAAAAAAACGAACCAGCCCTCCTGTCACCAGTGGAGGCAATGAGGCGAGGTGTTATACTTTTGATGAAGCTTTTTGCACCACTACTTCAAGGGCCAAGCGTTTCGACAGCAAATGTAACAAAAAAGTAATTAGATATGATACACGAATATTTAGTTATTTTTTTGGCTTCAGCTTTATCCGCAGCGGCACCGGCTCTTAACATTGTTTCTCGGATATGAGATGGGGCCAACGTGTCAACGCATGTAACGTTTACACAATTATGAATAAAGATATGTTTGTATGTAAATAGATAAAATAAATATTTATGATAGATTATGGATATATTTTTAAAAAATGGAAAAAACAATGTCAGTGCGGACCACGTCTTCCAAGAAGACGACAAGCATGAAATCCAGCGAAGATCTGCTGATGTTTAAAACTTTTGAATAACTTGCTACGTTGTTGATATGTAGACAATGATATTCTAATAAACAGATATGTTATACCCATACTAAACAACAGAAAAAAGTGTGCCGCGCCGGGGACCGTTTATTTTACATTTCGTTACAAGTAAAAAGGATAGCTTGATAAAAACAATAAGTAAAAGGGATAACTAGATGTTTTAATTACGCAAAACTATTATAATGTATTACTGGCATAATTATGATGAAAGCGATAATGTTGTCTTAAATTTTCGCGATTATTACACATTTAAATAAAACTAATTATAACGGATGAATCGCGTATATTAATTATTTTTAAACATCCCGACGTTTCGAGCACTTTGCAGTGTTCGTGGTCACGGGTAGACTAAGATGACATTTGTCTATTTGAAGAACAAAGGAAATATTATTAACAACTACCGCCAACGATTTCTCAATTGATATCTTGAGTAACGTTCCGGTTGCACGCAGAAAGCACTAACTGTATCTTTAGGTCTTGCAGTCTGTTGGATTTGGGATTTTAAATTTTTAATAAGTGGATCCCAGGTGTTAGAAAGTCTCCAACCATCTTCTCTATTGAAGTTCGGATGTTTTTGAATTTCAATAGCCTCGCGTATCATTCTAGGAATGAATCTGTGTTCTCTAGCGAGGATCTGTGGTTTATCAAATCGGATAAAATGGTTAGGTTTATCCAGAGCATGTTCACAGACTGCAGACTTAGAAGAACGCCTATTTTTGACATCTCCTATATGTTCCTTGACCCTGGTACCGATGCTTCTCTTTGTTTGGCCTATGTAAGATAAACCACATTCACATTCAAGTTTATATACTCCTGCAGTTTGTAAAGGGATATTACTCTTGATAGGTCTCAAGAACTGGCTCACTTTCTTATGAGGCTTGTAAACGGTTTTAATCGAAGCTCGCTTCAAGATGTAGCCAATCCTGACTGTAACTCCTTTCACATATGGTAGAAATGCAGGTTGTCGCTCAACTGTGGGTGGCTTGATACGGCTTCTGCGATGCTGGCGAGGCACGGGCAGCTTGTTCTGGTGGAGTGCAAGCTTGACCTGACGTAGCTCGTCCTCTAGGTGTTCAGCATCGCAGAGATGGTGGGCTCTCTGAAACAAAGATTTGCCAACGGTAGCTAACTGGCTAGGGTGGTGGTGCGAGTCACCATTGAGGTATTTGTTGGTGTGTGTGGGTTTCCTATAAACTGTGTGACTTAATGTATTATCAGGATTCTTGATAATAAGGATGTCAAGGAAAGCTAAAGAATTATTTGCCTCTAATTCCATAGTAAATTGAATGTTTTGATTTATAGAATTAAGATGTACTAAAAATGCAGATGTCAGATCACTAGGTAATATTGTGAAAGTGTCATCTACGTACCGTTTATAAAACCTAGGTGTTATTGGTCCGGAGCGAAGAGCCCTCTCCTCCAGGTCTTCCATGAATAAATCGGCGACCACGGGGGATACTGGAGAACCCATGGCTACCCCGTCAACTTGTACATAGAATTCATCATTCCACAATAAATAACCTGATGTGAGGCAGTGATGTAACAGCTCTGCATATTCAATAGGCATGTTGTGTGTCTGTAGCTTCCTCTTAACTTAAATTGTTAAGCCGATTTATTCATGGAAAACCTGGAGGAAAGGGCTCTTCGCTCCGATGCATCTTAACCGATGACTGCGGGTTCACACGCAAGCACCGCTGATTCATGTGCTTAATTTGACTTTATAATTATCTCGTTCTCAACGGTGAAGGAAAACATCGTGAGGAAACCTGCATGTGACAAATTTCATAGAAATTCTGCCACATGTGTATTCCACCAACCTGCATTGGAACAGCGTGGAGTATGTTCCAAACCTTCTCCTCAAAGGGGAGGAGGCCTTTAGCCCAGCAGTGGGAATTTACAGGCTGTTGTTGTTTTGTTGTTGACATTTATTTTATTTCATTAACAATCTCACAGCATACGATACAGCTTGTAAAGAACATTTTTGATCTTTGGAGGTTGACAAACATACAATATAATGATATATGTATATATATATAAAGATTAACCGCCACGCCATGTTTGTAAGCGACGTTATTTATTTAATTTAACACTTTTATTACTTATGTCTCAGTTCTGTTTCTGACTAAGATACCAGAAATAATAAAGTCGTGATGGCTCAGTGGTAAGAATGCGTACATTTTATTATGATCATGGGTTTAAGCCAATGCACCACTGGATTTATTCATCTCGAGTTCGCCGGTAAAGGAAACATTGGGAGGAAACCTGCATGTGTCTAATTCTGCCAAATATTAATCTCTTAACCTTTTTCTTAAAATCTTAGCCCAGTAGTGGGAACTACTATATGGCCCAGTGGGTTGAAGACGTGAATCTTAATAGATGATTTCATGTTCAAAATCAGAGAAATTTCAATTAATTCATGTACCTAACTTGTATTTTACTTTCATTTCATTACATTCATAATATATATTAATTAATTAAATAATATAATATATAATAAAAATTAATTAAACATAAGAAGATTAATATATTTTTTTAACTATTATATTATAAATAATCTATATTAATATAATAAATGTCAAAGTAACTCTGTCTATCTGTCGCTCTTTCAGGGCCAAACCGCTGAACCGATTTTGATGAAAATTGGTGTTAAGCAAACTTGAACTTCAAGATATTTAGGCTACTTTTTTGCCTAACCGCATTCTGAATATAGATTCTACCGAGAAGAACCAACAAGAAAATCAGTTACTCTTTTCTAGCAAGATTCTTAACATTTCCAAAACCAACCTTTAGCACTAAGATGTTATAACCCTCGTACCTGTAGTTACACTGGCTAACCAAACATCAACAATACTAAGTATTAGTATTTGTCAGGATATTTGTAACCCAGACATATAATATATTATATGTATAAGTCGAAAATAAACAGTAGCTTAAAAAATATATATAATATGTGTATTTAGGAAATGTGCTTATCGTGTAATAATATAAGTTTCTTAAATTTGTTTATGTTTAAAAATATATAGATTAATTATTGTTGTAAACTTTATTACTGAAACCACTGGCTCTCAAACTTCTGGCCATATTTTTTTCTTTCTTATAACCTACATTGTAATTATTTATTTGAAAAACTTCAACGTAAATAACTAATAGAAAATAGTCTTATTTTAATTATTCTACATTTAAAAATATTATTAATATGCAATACTTATGTAGCTCCGAAAACCAAAACCATGTACCATCACGCATGGAAAATGGTGCACTACATAAAAATAAACCCATAGACTCTCCGATACCAGCTAAAAAACCCATTGATAATTCATCTCTTACTTATCGAAGTCATCGTACATATCTACACAACAACAGCCTGTAATATTCCCACAGCTGGGCTAAAGCCTCTCCCTTTAAAGAGAAGATTTGGAACATATTCCACCACGATGTTCCAATGCGGTTTAGTAGAATACACATGTGGCAAAAATTCTATGAAATTAGACACCTTTAGGTTTCCTTACGACGTTTTTCTTTGAACCCGCAATCACGGTTAAGATGCACGCGTTCTAACCACTGGATCATCATGTAATTCCGCCTCATGATGTATCCACCATGCATTATAGCAGCAAGTTGGATTGAACTCCAAGCCTTCTTCATAAAGAGAGGCCTTCACCAGAAACTTACAAGTGTATCAACATACAAATAATCAAAGCAAAAGTTTAAAAACCTGTGCAAATATAATCACTTACAATATTCATCCATAACCAAAAGTAAGTCGTATCACAAGCCGTTAAGGTTCAAAATCGATTGCATCAAAATAAATTAACTACATATATTTAAGCACAATTATTGTTCAATTCTTATCAAACCGCAGTCAGCTGTTACGCGAAACGAACGCAATCAGACCAGTGATTTAGTGATTTTATACTCAAATAGTGTCTTTGGGGAAAAATTAGCAAAAAAACAGCGGTAAGTAAATATATACTAATATTAGCTGTGCCCGTATGTACGCCTTAAACATTGCCATTTAACAAAACATTATTGTAGCCTAAGTTACTCCCTATTATATCAGTTGCCAGTGAAAGTCCGATCAAAATCGGTCCAGCCGTTCCAGGGATTAGCCGGAACAAACAGACAGACAAAAATTGTAATGAATGTTATTTTATTGTAATTACCGTTTATATACATATGCATTGAGTCAAAAAGGGCTATTTCAATATTACAAACAGACACTCCAATTTTATTACATGTATAGATTATAAATGTGAAAGCAATTTTGTCTGTTTGTCGCTAAATTTGGTATGAAGCAAACTTGAACACACACATAGGCTACTTTACTTACCTTACCTTACCTAACATATTTACCTAAGAACGAGCGAAGTCGCGGAAACTACGAGTCAAAATACTTATATCACGTAAAAACTTTAATCCAATCCCATCTTGGTACCACCAACACACCACATATTCTAACAGCATACAGCAATACCTAGTACTGTCATATTTCGATTTGAATGGCGAGTGTAACTACAGGCACAAGAGACAAAATATGTCAGTTTTCAAGGTCAAGGCTCATTATCCTCATCTATAGATGGTGCTTATTAAGTAAGCATTAACTTGGTAGGGCTTTGTGCAAGCCCGAGTAGGTACCTCCCACTCATGTTCTACCGCCAAACAACAGTACTCAGTATTGTTGTGTTCCGATTTGAAGGGTGAGTGAGCCAGGGTTACAGGCTCAAGGAACATTCTTTCCTATTTATATATTAAGGTAGGAAGCGCATTGTTAATGCAAGGAATAGTTCATTTATCACAGCGCCATTGTCTATGGTGGTGGTGACCATTTACCATTAGGTAGCCCATATATCCGTCAAACTATAAAAAAAATCTAAGAGAACAATCTTAACTACATACATTTCATACTTAAAAAACAGTACAAGAGTCAGCATAATATATGTTATCATAATATGTTATACGTATAATTCATATGAACTGAACTATCAACAACAACATCCTGTAAAATTCCCACTGCTGGGCTAACGCCTCCTCTCCCCTTTTTGAGAAGAAGGTTTGGAACATATTCCACCACGCTGTTATGCAGGTTTCCTCACGATGTTTTCCTTCACATCCGAGCACGAGATAAATTGTAAATAAAAACCCGGGTGTGAACCCGCAATCATCGGTTACTATGCACGCGTTCTAACCACGCGGCATCTCTGCTCAACGCTATCAATTAGACCAAACCATGGAGCTGATTACATAACGCTTATCTTAATTCGTTTTTGATTCAATTACCCATAAGGCCGCATTTAACCAGTTTGGTGGAGTACGTACCAAAGTTTCCCCTGAAACGACAATAGTTCTGAGTCAAACAGTGGAAAATTTACTTGACTATGAGTCATTTAATAAATGAATCACATTGTATGTGAGTTATTAATTTAAACGTTACATAACAATTTTAAAAATGTGTAATTTCAGCAGTTCGGGATGGCCAAAATAATATTATCGTTCTACAATGATGCTCCAATCTCTCTATCTTTTGTTACAATGCCCGCTATCGTCCAATTGTTTTCTAATGACAGCTCAATCATATATCAATCATAGAAATAGTGTTACATGCCAGTGTTAAATGCTATGCCATATAAAATAATATTAATTACAGTTTTACAAATTATTGATCAATTACTTACAATAATAACTGTACATAATAAAGTAAATTCAATAGCCCCTGCTATATTCATAATATGCAATAATAATGTGATATAAATTATGGTATAGAATCAAATGTCATAACACCGTATTGAAGGCTAAGGTTACTCTAGTAACACTAGCCTAAATTAATATTGACGAATTCTTAACTTACAGAATTCGAACTTACATTCAAACTTCAAATGAAATCAATTTTATTCAAGTAAACTTCACAATGAAGCGTTTTTGAATCGTCAATAATTAAATACCACCGTTTCGGAAAGCAGCTTCCAGCTAGAAACAGCAAGAAACTTGCATAGTTGCTCTTTTCAAATGAACAGATTTACAATGCTGTTCTTTACAATGAACGCCAGGCGTTTCTTTATAAAAAGTACTCTTTCAATGAATAATATGATTTATATGTTAATGTAGTATTAATAAAAAATTTTTCGACCTAAGGGGGTAGAAATTTAAAGTTCTACCCCCTCAGGACATCAATTTTTTTATAGTCTTCAACAACTGTCTTTAAGACGCTGACAGCGGTATCACACTTTGTTTTTCATCCCTGCGATACGGGGCGTTTAATTATTTTTTTTTGCAATTTCAATGTATAAAGCCTGCTATTTGTATTGTTTAACAAAAAAAAAACACATTCTGTAGTATATTTATTATTTAGTATCAGTATTACGAGCGTGCGAAGCCGGAACGTCACTGGTACTATATAAAGACAATGAAACAGCGTAATGTTTATTGATCTTAAAAGGAGTTGTATATGTTTTATTAACATACGTACGCTATTTCATAGTATTTAAATGAAACTGGTTAATTTCGTGTTATGTGTAGTTCTTTTCGATACAATCTTCATTGAACTGGTGTCTTGAAAATGACGTTTTAAATCATTGATAAAGGATATTAATGACTTTCTAGTTGACTGCACACCTTGGGAATGAGATGATCGCCTCCAGACTGTTTCAAATAACAAGAATACGTTTATTATTGTATATTGTAAATTGATATTATAAAAAAAAAACTGATCCCGCTGAGTTTCTTTTGCCGGTTCTTCTCAGGTCTGAGGTATTATATTCCGAACCGGTGGTAGATTTTCGACAATCAATAAGAAAGTGTAAACACTTCCATTTCGAATAATAATCTTAAGGTTTTTGACTATGACTTGGACTATATGTATCCTTATTGAATGCTACAATAATATACTAATTTAAATATAATGCTTTCGACTCACTAATGAATACGAAACCACTTGGTATTTAGTGGTCACAAGATTGAATTTGTAAGATATATTAGCCCTTACATCACCTACGTGTCCAAAAATTTGGGAACTATATATCAGTAGCTATAATACACCTTTCAACATCTTCACGAACAGCCTGTAAATTTCCCACTGCTGGGCTGATACCGCCTTTGAGAAGGTTTGGAATATCCTTCACGCTGCTCCAATGCGGATTGGTGGATTTACATGTGGGAGAATTTCTATGAAATCAGATATATGTAGGTCGCCTGGCACGCACATGCCTTCACCGCTGAATTATGAATTATAAACACAAATTAAGCACATGAATATTTAATGGTGCTTGTCTGGGTTCGAACTCGCAACCATCGGTTAAGATGCACGCGTTTTTGCCACTGGACTATTTCGGCTACATAAGCCCTTCAATAAAAATGAATAAAAATAAGATATTGTCGAAAAAAATCTGAAATCAGCCTGAAAATTAGAAATGTTTCATTCCCGTGCCTCGGATAGCACGTAAATGCTTTGTTATTTACATTAGGCACATTACCCATTAATAAAACTCAATTATAACATATTTTGATGCTGATACTAAATATACTACTTTTTCTAGTTTCTTTACTATATTGTACATGTATTATATACAAAAACCTTCCTTTCGAATCACACTATTAAAAAACTCAAAATTATTTAAGTATATATAAAGATTTTATTCTAGAAACATATCGTTTTATAAAAGATAATTTGCAAAAGGTTGCATCTTTATTTAATACTAGCAAACTTGCCGGCTTCGCACGGGTAAAATACTGGTAACAAATATTACAAACGATGTTACAACATCACATTAGAAATTGATCTGTGTTTCTTAACCATATTATCCATGTACCATAACAAAGAAAACTTCCTCTCGCATCACTCTATCTATTATAAAAAACTGCATCAAAATCCGTTGCGTAATTTAAAAGATCTAAGCATACATAGGGACAGCGGTAAGCGTTGTTTTATACTGTGTAACGATTACATTAACAGAACTGCAGACGATAATAAAACTCACTCCTTATCAGTAAATTAATCATATATACACAGGGCTTAACTACGTAAATATATATAGTTATATATTATATGTTTTACTTTTTTTTTTATTATTTACATATGAATTATGATCATCAAGGTCAATCTGTATGACAACAGCCTGTAAATTTCCCACTGCTAGGCTAAAGCCTCCTCTCCCATTCAGGAGAGATTTTGGAACATATTCCACCACGCTGTTCCAATGCAGGTTGGTGGAATACACATGTGGCATAATTTCTATGAAATGAGACACATGCAGGTTTCCTCACGATGTTTTCCTTCACCGTACACGAGATGTAATTATAAACAAATTAAGCATGAATATTCAGTGGTTCTTGCCTGGGTTTGAACCCGCAATTATCAGTTATAGATGCATACGCCCTAACCACTGGGCCATCTCTGTTCTGTATACAAATAAGAATTAAAACTAGTTACTGTATAAATCTTGACCGCGTGGAATGGTGGCAAGAATGGTTCAAACCCAGGCAAGCACCGCTGATTCATGTGCTTAATTTGTCTTTATAATTCATCTCGTGCTCAGCGGTGGAGGAAAACATCGTGAAGAAACCTGCATGTGACAAATTTCATAGAAATTCTGCCACGTGTGTATTCCACCAACCCGCATTGGAACAGCGTGGTGGAATATGTTCCAAACCTTCTCCTCAAAGGGAGAGGAGGCCTTTAGCCCAGCAGTGGGAATTTACAGGCTGTTGTTATATATTGTTTTTGTTTGTTGTTGTTGAATTTACGAGATGGCAAAGTTAAAAATGTCTCTCTGAGATGATGATTCTCATGTCATCTTTATCAGCGTTTATCGTTTAATTTAGCAACGTTGTAAATATATTGTTAATGCATATGACGTCTGTTTGCCGAACATTAATTGCTTTAAACATTACAGCTTAATCACGAGATTGACGGTCTTAACTAAATTATAATTAACGCGTAATCGTTTAAATAGCTTACAATAAAACTACTATAACTACACTTCTACAGTAATGATAAATAGCATAGAATAGTTTTTTTTTTATGGTATAGTTTGGCGAGCATATTGGCCATCTGATGGTAAGGTCACCATTACCTTTAGACAATGACGCTGTAAGAAATATTAACTATTTCTTACATCGTCAATGCGCCACCAACCTTGAGAAGTAAGATGTTATGTCCTTTGTGCCTGTAGTTACACTGGCTCACTCACCCTTCAAACCGGAACACAACAATACTGAGTACTCTTATTTGGCGGTAGAATAACTGATGAGTGGGTGGTACCTACCCATACGGGCTTGCATAAAGCCCTACCACCAAGTAAGTCTGCAGCTTTGACTCAGTGGCGGATTTACAAATCTGCCGCTAGTAGGCTGTTAAATTTCTGCCGCCCCTAGTATTTTTTTGCAACATTTACGATTTGTGTTCTGTCGTCCTGATTACATCGGTTTTTTCCCGTTATTAGTATGATTATAAAGTAGGTGATATTTCTGTCAGTTACTAGATTATTTTACCAACTCGCTATGTGGTGACGAGTATACGGATTACGGACGTAATGTGTATACATATAGTTATAAGTTTTTTTTTAATTTCTGTAAGATAATAACAAATTTGGGATGAATTTGCCGCCCCTCTAAATCTGCCGCCATAGGCTCCAGCCTACTTAGCCTATTGGTAAATCCGCCACTGCTTCGACTACTTATTAAATTTCCTAGCACCCTGGCTATGGTCATGACAGAGGTTTTAGTAGAAATAATCTCATAAGGTGCTTTTCCTCCAGAAGCATAGTTATCTTTCTAAAAATTTCCACTGTGTAACAAAGTTATTAAAATACCCTCCAAATAAAAAAATAAAACTGAAGTTTATTCAAGTAGGCTTTTACTTTAACTAGTTACCTATATATAATTGTATTTTATTGATATAAATTTGTATCTCAAACGTTGGAAAAGGGTAACTACGTTAATATAACAATCTAAATACTGAAACGATGGTAGTTTTACTTTTAAAACAGTTCTGTAAAATTACATTTCGAAATAGCAAAGGTCTAATATAATAGAGTCAGAGTAAGAAAACCTTCGTCAGTTTTCAAATTAATTCCTTTATCAAGTCTTAAACTCTTAGTACCTTTTGAATCTAAACATCGAATCATTGCGACGCAATATGTCACTCTCGATCGGTAAAGCAGATTATCGCTCGTACTGAGCACACGAAAATAGATCTTAAGGTGACGAACCTTTTCTACCCCGACTGTAAATTGTTGATTGAAATACTGTATAAATATACAACCTTCTTGTTCTAAGGATACTCTGATTCAATACAGTTGTGTAACAAATGCATTGAGTTACAAGTTATTGAACTACCAATAGCAATAATCAATATTAATGAACTATGGAAATATTCCTCACAACTTTCCTCATTCAACGATCTGTCAACTGCATTCTATAATGTACAGTACGACACAACTTAGATCACATCGGCAAAATTCGTAAAACCGATCACAGCCGAATTAAGTACGCTATCCCGAATTATCAATATTTATTTCTTATGTGAATATGATCTTTACGCAAACGTAATAACTCGTTATATCATATTCGTCGCTTTACACGCACTCGCTGTCTCGGGTCGAACTGACGCGAGAGTCTATAGCGACGAATAGCGTCGAGTGGCGCGATAGGGAGCTGTTTCTATTGGTTATGTAAATCGGTAATAATCGTTTTTATTGAATTTGCCGATGCTACATCTAAGTTGTGTCGCACTATACGAGCATATATCTTTATAACACATGACATATATCTTTATATTAATTTACGGTAACATAAAATCATTTTCATCATTACTACATAGTATAAAACAAAGTGGCATACCGTTGTCTGTCCGTATTTATGCTTAGATATTTAAAACTACGCAACGGACTTTAAATCGGTTTTTTTTTAATAGATAGATTGATTCGAGAGTAAGCTCGGGTTTTATATATTATACATGGACAATATAGTAAAGTAACAGTAATAATTTTAGTAGTTTCTAATTATATAACTAACAAATTCTGTAGAATATTTAGTATCACTATTTATATGATTATGTAGAGTCAGCAATGTATTTAAAATGAGTGAAATTCTGAAGCGTAGCTACATAATAATACTAGCGGATTGTGAGTTTGTTTGATCATTATTTATAATATTATATTCAAAGCCAGAAGTAAGATAAATTAAAAATAAACAACGCACAACTAATCTGTTCTTTTTATCTTATAATTCATCATTACGATCACAAATGATTTATTATTTTATCTCACTGGCGATTGTTTCATTCCTATGACTAATAATAATCTATTACTTAATGTTATACCTTTAGCACACAAATGTTTTTTACGGGAAAAAAATAACTCATTATTAATTTAATGGTTCAGAATAATGTACAGTCAGAGTAAGAAAACCTTCGTCAGTTTTCAAATTCATTCCTTTATGAAATCGTAAACTCTTAGTGCCTTTTGTAATTAAAGCACTAAACTGACAACTGCATATAAAATTAAACTTACATAGTATGATAACTTGGTTCAAAATAGTGTAACATCTTTGGACTACGTCTAGTTTTAATCAACATGAATTATTTTTAATGGCGTAATTAGTCGTTACAAATTCAAATTAGATATGGTTCGGAAAGTAGATTTTACCGAGAAGAACCGGCAAGAAAGTCAGTAGTTACTCTTTTTCAACATTTAAAATATACAAAGTCAAGTTAGTTAAATACAATTATTTATATTAATATATCCTGCTTGGAAGTCAACAGGTATTAATATGTTAATATATCTGTCAATGTCATATATTCTCGATCGGTGAAGCAGATTATCGCTCATACTAAGCACACGGAAATAAATCTTAAGGTGACAAACCTCTTCTAACCCTACTAACTAAATGTAAAGTCGACATTAAACGTTCCTAACTCCTTTTTTAATATCACCGTCAGAAAACCAGTCATAGAAAACGCCTTGTCTAATAATTGTCGTAATGTACTGTATATATCTAATTTAGGCCACTAAAGTGCTAGAACCGCGAATATGCCGACAAATCCACTTGAAAGAATAGCAGTGATGCACTTCAATTAAAAACAATTTAACATCCAATGGATCATAATAGTTATTTTTTTTATTTCACTGAACTCTTGAACTTAGTTATTGTGTACACTTCTTGATCACGAACGCGTTTAATGGTATTGTAAGACATTGTTACTACAACAAATAAAAATAATATTTACTAGCGATACGCCCCGGCTTCGCTCTTAATTTATTTATAGAGAAAAAGATATGACATAAATATTGGACGTCACATACTCTGATCCCAATGTAAGTAGCTAAAGCACTTGTGTTATGGAAAATAAGTAACGACGGCACCACAAATATCTAGACCCAAGACAACATAGGAAACTAATGATAATCTACATCGACTCGGCTGGGAATCGAACTCGGAACGGCGTACCCATAAACACCGGTATACACACTACTCGACCAAAGAGGTCGTCAATATAAAAAATTTGAATACAAACACACACATACCAAATTATACACACGTGTTAGGAAGCCCAAATAAATCACCATATTAAATATAATTCAATTCTAGCAATGTAACATACATACATACACGTCAAACTGATAACCTTCTTTTATAGACATCGGTTAATGGAACTCCAGGATTTATTGTATTTTCTGTTGTTTCAGTCCAGCGCATCAGTGTTCAGGTTTGAGTAACCAGGACGACGTCGGGAAAAGTGTCTTTTAAGGAAAAAACCGACTTCGAGAATGGAATCACATGAGAAGACGGCCAAGATCGCGGCTGAACCCCGGGATCTTGTCGATGTGAACTTAGAATTGGAAAATACTAAAAGTAAGTCAAGATTCTATGTAATTACTTGGTGGTAGGGCTTTGTGCAAGCCCGCCTGTGTAGGTACCACCCACTCATCAGATATTCTACCGCTAATTAACAGTACGCAGTATTGTTGTGTTCCGGTTTGAAGGGTGTCACAAGGGACATAGCATCTTAGTTCCCAAGGTTGGTGGCGCATTGACGATGTAAGGAATAGTTCATATTTCTTACAGCGTCATTGTCTATGGGTGATGGTGACCACTTACCATAAGGTGGCCCATATGCTCATCCGCCAACCAATTCCATAAAATAAAATAAAAAAATAATTCTTGATAAATAATGACAAATTTCATACAAATTACAAATCATCACGTAATCCAATTTATCTTTTTTACTATTTCCATTAAAATAGACAAACAACAACAATACCAACCTGTAAATTTCCCACTGCTGGGCTAAGGCCTCCTCTCCCTTTAAGGAGAAGGTTTGGAACACATTCCACCACCCTGTCCCATGCCGGTTGGTAGAATACACATGTGCCAAAATTTCTATTTAATTAGACAAATGCAGGTTTCCCCACGATGTTTTCCTTTACCGAGCACGAGATGAATTAGAAACACAAATTAAGCACATATATATGTATATATGGTAATTGAATCCGCAATCATAGGTTAAGATGCACGCGTTCTAACCACTGGGCCATCTCAGCTCTTATCTCTTTTGGAATAGACAATTGTGAAATAGACTTAAGTTGTTTTAATGGTTTCAGTTAATGGCATCACTCGAAAGAACAGGCAACTCAAAGACCTTGACGACCTCTTCCCCTACATCGGAGACTTTGGCTGGTACCAACGGATGCTGTTCCTACTCATGATCCCATACGCATTCTTCTTCGCCTTCGTTTACTTCTCACAAATCTTCATGACCGTCGTGCCAGCCGAGCACTGGTGCTTCGTCCAGGAGTTGCAGCACTTGAGTGTTGAAGACCGGTGAGCCACCTATTGCTATTAATATAGTACGACACAACTTAGATGTACTCGTAGTGTCGGCAAAATTCGTTAAACCGATCACATCCGATTTAAGAACGCTGTCCCAAATTATCAATATTTATTTCTTATGTGACTATGATCTTTGCACAAACGCAATAACTTGTAATATCATATAACCTAATATATTCCTCAATTTGACGCGTCGCTTCACACGCACTCGCTGTCTCGGGTTGAACTGACGCGAGAATCTATAGCGACGAATAGCGTCGAATGGCGCGATAGGGAGCTATTTCTATTGGTTGTAAATATCGGCAGTAATCGGTTTTATTGAATTTGCCGGTGCTACATCTAAGTTGTGTCGTACTATACGTGATTATATAGTGTTAAGGAGTCTGTAATTTTCCCACTGCTAAGATCTGCTGTCCCTTTGAGTAGCAGGTTAGGTGCAAATACCCCCATGCCACTTCAATGCGGATTGGAGGATACATGTGGCAGTATGAAGTATGTTGAAATTAGACACATGCAGGTTTCCTCGCGAAGTTTTCCGTTACAGCCGAGCATAAGACATACGAAAATTGCACAGTTGAAATGCACGTGAGCTAACCACTGATAATCTGGCCTTATTTATTAATAGTCACAGCTTGGCTTTATATATAGAATAGTTCAAAAATAAATTCTAAATAAGTAGTAGTATTTTAAACTGTGGTCGATTTTGAGCAGAAAATTTCTGTCTTTATTTCTTGATATTTACTGACTTAACTTGTTTGTTTGTAGACGCCATCTTTCCATCCCCCAAACGTCTGATGCTCAATACGAAAAATGTCTAGTCTACGACGTCGATTGGTCGAAAGTTCTAGAAGGCGGCAGCTTGACACCTAATGCAACATGGCCGATAAAGAAATGTCAGGAGAAATGGGAGTTTAATTTCACTGACGTGCCTTACGAAACGATCGCCACACAGGTTTGTAATGACTAATGTAACAAATACAAAATTACAACAAACAACAGCCTGTAAATTCCCTCTGCTGGGCTAAAGGCCTCCTCTCCCTTTGAGGAGAAGGTTTTGGGAGATATTCCACCACGCTGTTCCAATGCGGATTGGTGGAATACACATGTGGCAGAATTTCTATGAAATTTGTCACATGCAGGTTTCCTCACGATGCTTTCCTTCACCGCCGAGAAACGAGATGAATTATAAACACAAATTAGGCACATGTATATTCAGTGGTGCTTGTCTGGGTTTGAACCCGCGATCATCAGTTAATATGGACGCGTTCTAACCACTGGGCTATTTCGGTTCTAAATGTAATACTAAATATAAAGTCCAAATTCCCGAAGTATTTAGTACAATAAGCAGTTATTTATTAATTTAGTACGCTTTCTAAGAATTAAGGGAATATCACTTAAAACACATTTGTGCCGACTTCAATCCATCAGGTATAGAGAAGGACTAGAGATAACGCCTAATAATGTTCGCAGTGACCCGAAATTAATAAGAGAGGACTATCAAAATATCTAATCATTTTCCAAATAATGTCTTACTTAAATAATAATTAATAATTGTATTTAATTAATATGATGTATCTCAAGTGTTATTAAATAATAACTACTAAGATTCTTGCCGGTTCTTCTCGATAGGATGACATACAGCTTTATAAAATGACCAATCAAGAGTGCCTGTAAAAGTTACTTGATTAAAGTTTTGATTTTGTTTTGCTCTTTATATATTCTGTCTCTTTTCAACCCACAGCTCAGTTGGGTGTGCGATAGGGACGAATACCCAGCGACGGCGCAAGCAGTTTTCTTCTGCGGAGCGATTGTTGGCGGACTCATATTTGGATGGATAGCTGACAAATTCGGAAGAGTACCGGCTATTGTTGGTGAGTCAAAAGACAAATTTAGTACTTACTTTTTTATTTATACTTTTTTATATAAATTTTGGACAACATCGCATCTCTGATCCCAATGTAAGTTGCCAAAGCACTTGTGTTGTGGAAAATCAGAAGTAATGACGGCACCACAAACACCCAGACCTAAGACAACATAGGAAACTAATGAATTTACTACATAGACTCGGCCGGGAACTCGACCACGGAGGTCGTCAAATATAATCCCTACCATCAGATGAAATAAATCACTGACAGTGGAAAACTCTGCAATCCATAAAATAATATTGACAATTAATCTGTGTTTCAAAAATCTAGCGTTAGTAGAGCGAAGATCAAAATCAAAACCCAGGACCAATAAAAAGCTAGTCATAAATTTGCTTACAAAGTTTGATGTAACTTTCTTAAAGTTATTATGTAATGATTGTAGCTCTTTTCTTTGAGTTCAATTTTGATTTATACCAATTGTTTGGTTTGGTCGAGAAAGATAGACAGACAAACAGACAGACAGTGTGACTTTCACATTTTTAATAGTAATATAGGTTATATAACTGTATACTTTAACAATTCTCTCAAAGTTTCGTCTTAAGTATTGTCAATATTGCGTTTTCATTTTCATTTAACAAAATTAGACCGTATCCCACTTACAACAAGTTCTAAACTTACTCGTCGCGACTATATGACATACGCTATCAAAACACGTGCATCCTTAAACACTAATGTATTTTTGCTATGAGTTTTGAGTCTCTAACAGAATACAATGGTGTAATATTTCGACGTTTTCAGGAACGAATATGGCCGGTTTCCTTGCTGGAGTGGGCACTGCATTCGCGAATAGCTTCTGGTCCTTCTGCCTGTGCCGGTTCCTGGTGGGTCTCGCTTACGACAACTGCTTTGTGATCATGTACATCGTTGGTGAGTTGAAGAAAATTTAATTGGATTTTTATAAAAATACAAAAACGATCAATGGTATGTGTTTCTTTTGCTTAAAACATTCATTGAATTATCCGTATAAAAAAGTAACCAAGTTTTCTTTTACCTTATTTTGGATCTTCTTGATACCTTAGTGGTTAGGAAGTGGATCAGAGTTTCTGTATATGATTTATGTTTAGATGGCTACTAAAGTTCAGATAAATACACAACGATTTGGTCCACTTGGTTGACCTGAATTGTTCAAAGAAGTCCCTTTTTTCACCAAAATCAAAATATACTTTATTCAAGTCTGTTTTTACAAGCTCTTTTGAATCGTCAATTTAGAATTTTAAATAGCTATCAATAAGAGTTAAAATGGAAATTGTGGTAAAATGGGCCAATTAATTACAGTGATAGAATACGTCGGTCCAAAATGGCGGACATTCGTTGCGAACATGTCCATTGCTGTCTACTTCACGTTCGCCGCCTGTCTTCTACCCTGGATCGCTCTGGGGGTGTCCGATTGGAAGATATATACCCTTGTGACCAGCGTGCCTCTGGTGTTATCGATATTCACCCCATGTCTGGTTCCAGAGAGCGCCAGGTAACTGATTCTTTGAATTGTCAACCCTTTTTGTCTTTTTATAGTTGTTTTATTCGATCTAATTTCACAACGCTGCACATTTGTGTGGTGGAAACACGTTTACATATGTAGCTGTTTTTTTAACACTAATATTTTTCATCAAAAATCAAAGATATAACAGCCTGTAAATATGTCACTGCTGAGGTAATGATTTGCAGCTCATTCCACTGTCAGCTTAAGTCACTTTAATCAAAGTAAGCTGAGACACTCTGGCAGATTTTCCTTACATCTCTGTACATATACATAGTAAGACAACAAATTAAATTAATAGAAGTTTAATAATTGACTGATCTAGATCAAGATTCTCAAGTTTCATCCATCATTACTTTTACTAATTCGGGTCACAATATTTGTTGAACAGGTGGCTGATAGCTCAAGGTCGAATAGACGAAGCCTTGGGTATCTTGAAGAAGTGTGAACGAATGAACAGGAAGAAGATCCCTGATGAGATCATCAAGGAATTTAAGGTAAGTCATATTAATATAATTGTCTGTAACTGGTTTTGTTTTTTTTTGTTTACAATATAATAGATACCTATGTGTATTGAAAAATTACTATTTAATGTGTGCAGATTTATTTAATGAATATAATATATATTTAATGTATATTGTCTATTCTATATATATTTATATTAATGTAAGTACTCGCATAATAACTTGGTCACCGCCCGTCAGTAGTTATCAAAAAGGGTACCATTGAAAACCAGCATTAGGTGTCCACGCCTATTAATTGCTGAATGGTACACCTATTTGGGACACGTCATATATGTTTATTGTAATATAGAATTTTTTTTTTTTGTTTCTTTTAACCCTTTTTTTGTATCAATTAATTTTTTATTGTTAATTTTTTTTAATGTTTTATCGTGTAAATGTTAATAGTAATTTAAGTTGTTTTTCTTTGGTTACCTTTTTTTTTATTTATTTCTAATTTTGAAGTAACTTATATATATTTTGATATTTTTGTACGGTCCCAAATAAAAGTGTTCTTTCTTTCTTTCTTTCTTCTTTCTAATAAGAAATGAATGTGAAGACTAGCGTCTTTACTAGTTTTTATTTTTATACGTTACATTTTATTTGACAATCATTATTAGACAAATGACAATGAATCTATACGTCTATCCTAATATTATAAATGTGAAAGTAACTCTGTATGTCTGTCGCTCTTTCACGACCAAACCAATGAACTGATTTTGATGAAATTTAGTATGAAGCAAATTTGAACTCAAAGGAAGGACAAATGCTACTTTGACTTACACATGACAACCATCGCGGGCGACAACTAGTAATATAGATATTTCGCTAGTCATTACTATAAATAGACAACAACAACTTTGGAACTTATCCCACCACATCGTCGGTGGAATACACATGTGGCAGAATTTCTATGAAATTTGTCACATGCAGGGTTCCTCACGATGTTTTCCTTCACCGCTGAGCACGAGATGAATTATTAACATAAACTAAGCACATAAATATTCAGTGGTGCTAGCCTGGGCTTGAACCCGCAGACAAATTAAGCACATGAATCAGCAGTGCTTGCCTGGGTTTGAACCCGAAATCAACGGTTAAGATGCACGCGTTCTAACCACTGGGCCATCTCGACTCATACTATAAATAGACATCCATCTATATACGTATATATTGAAATGACCATACTCGTGATTGGTCCAACAGGAGACCGCTGAGGAGATAGCGCGCGCGGAGCAAGAGATCGCGCAGTATTCAGTGCTGGATCTGTTCCGCTCGCCGCGTCTGCGCCGGCGCAGTGTGTTGCTCGTGCTGTTGTGGATGTGTGTGTCGCTCGTGTTCGACGGCCACGTGCGTAACGTGGGCGCGCTCGGCCTCGATGTATTCCTCACCTTCACCGTCGCCACCGCCACAGAGTTCCCGGCCGATCTATTGCTCGTACTCACCCTGGATGTGTAAGTCTCGCTACTGTCGTTTTCATGAGAAAATTTGTACGATTTGCGCTGAAATATTCTTCATCCTCAAATGTACAGGACTCATTGTGAAGGATTCAACGTTATTTTTATTTTTTCCAATGTAAGTAGCTAAAGCACTTGTGTTATGGAAATCAGAAGTAACGACGGTACCACAAACACCCAGACCCAAGACAACATAGAAAACTTATGGTAATCTACATCGACTCGGCCGGGAATCGAACCCGGGACCTCAGAGTGGCGTAACCATGAAAACCGGTGTACACACTACTCGACCATGGAGGTCGTCAAACGAACCTCAACGAACGTCAACGTTATAGAACTTAACTTCCAACTCTAGGCCAATTAGGCCATTATCTTCTGGTTCCAAACGTACTGACGCTAGCTGACTATCCAAGGCTAGACAGGAAAAGTACATATTAATATTATATTGGCCAACATAATGCCAACGTATTTGGTGATTGGTCAAACGGTATCAAAGTCTATTCATCTCAGATATACTGGCACACATTACTTGGGAGATGCTTTTGTAAATAATATTTAGTAAAATGACACCCGAAAAGGGTAACTTTTTAATTGGATGTTGTATGATGTACTTCTATTCAATTCCATTAAGGAAATCGTGGAATGTTTAAGAATTAATGGGATTTATATCAATATAATGATATCCCTAAATAAGCCTCTTTAATTATTGTCAACATAAATATAGCCAAATTTAATTATATGAAAGAAAATATCTCAAAGAATAAAAAGCTATACCCAAATGGATAATGATAAATTCAGCTAGAAACAATTGGATATAATAAAGAATTCCATTCCAGGATCGGGAGACGTTGGCTCGCTTTCGGATCGATGGTGATAAGTGGTCTGTTCAGCTTCCTCGCTACCACCGTGCCTTTTGGTGAGTTCTTTAGTAATTATTATAATGTTGTATTAGGTATATATATATATATATATATATATATATATATATATATATATATATATATATATATATATATATATATATATATATGGTATCGACATCTACGGAAAATTCGACTAAAACAAAATCGTCTAAAAGAATTCAACTAAAGACAATTCGACTGAAGCAATTCGACTAAAAACAAATCGACTAGAAACACTGCTCCTTCCCAATTACACTTCAGTCTCGCGACTCTGCAGTCTTCATGGATCTTATTGAAAATCGACGACGACTTTTTGTGAAGATTCTGTCTTTCCCACACCGACCCGGCTTTGTTTTTTAGTGGAATTATTTTAGACGAATCGTTTTAGATGAATTTTCAGCAAATCAGCTCAACGCTCTTTTATCGTCTACAATCAGACCATGTCACATCTTTAATGAAGGTTGATTCTTTAAACGATCAAATAAACCGCAGGGCTCCCGTCTGCGTCGCTGGCAATCCTGGGCAGATTCTCGGTCAACGTTTCGTACAACATTGGCATGCAGTTCGCGGCTGAACTGCTGCCGACGGTACTGCGCGCTCAGGGTCTGGCGCTCATCCACATCGCTGGATACTTCGCCACCATCCTAGTGCCTTACATCGTGTACTCGGTGAGTTATGGAGATGACATGATGTTGAGGTCATGTGCCAACCCTGGTACCCGTGTACTTAGCTAAACAAATATTTATATGTTGTGTGTATAATATTGCAATGCAGATTTTAAGGTGGTACCACAATTATATTCACTGATCGTATAATTCTTCTAATTAAGCAAATATATTAAAAAAATGCAGGAACTCGCTAATAAAAAAATTAAATAGCTTGCAATAATAATGAACCACTAAAACTAAGTAAATCTTGCACCATACTTGCATTCAAAATTGTTAGTGGCAACCTTAAGCGTGCATAAGAATATACTGAAATGCATTGATCAACGAATTCGTCGCAAAATAATTGATATACAATTCGTTCTGACGACCTCCATGGTCGAGTGGTATGTACACCGGTTTTCATGGGTACGCCACTCTGAGGTCCCGGGTTCGATTCCCGGCCAAGTCAATGTAGATTACTATTAGTTTTCTATGTTGACTGGGGTCTGGGTGTTTGTGGTACCGTCGTTACTTCTGATTTCCATAATACAAGTGCTTCAGCTACTTACATTGGGATCAGAGTAATGTATGTGATGTTGTCTCATATTTATTAAAAATATTTAAAAATATTTATTAAGATATTTCTGAAGAACTAGTAACAGAAAATCAACCCTCAATCATTCGCCCCCCCCTAATATACCCCTATGTGTCATATCGATGTCATGACACCTTTGGATTTGCACTGTGAACGAGGGTCTAACCGTGTGGTATGTCAGGCGACGGTGTGGTCATCACTGCCGCTACTGATCTTGGGCGCGCTGGGCGTTGTCGGCGGCTGCGTGGCGCTGATGCTGCCGGAGTCGCTCGGAGCGGACATGCCGCAGTCCGTACGTGATGCTGAGGACTTCGGGCGCGGACAGGGCTTCTGGGACGGACCTTGGAACAGGTACCACGCACACACGTATATATATACATTGTATTACTGTTCCACACACAGCAATGAGTAGTTACTGTAAGAAAGGGTTACAATAATGACTGTCACGTCTAATAGGTTACCATCTACCATCACATGTCTAACTTTACCTAATTAATATATTTTAAAACTAATTACATACTCATTATTATTAGTATTTCGGCATAAGTCTTACACATACACAGACTTTGTACTGGCATATAATAATGGAATTGAGCAGTTGCTATGTTGAATATAATTAAGTATAGATTAACTCAACATATTATGTTAATTTAAGACATCATATCTAGAAAGTCTTCAATATATCGACTCATTTTTAATTAGTATGCCACAAATAAAGTTTATTTTTTTCGAACTTAACAAACAAAACACAAACTTTCAGACCATATATCCTCAGTAGAATTTCCAAAATTTCTTCCTTAGTGGGTTTTTACTCACCACAAAGATTCTACTCACCAAATTTCACAGCCCTCATTTATAGATTCCGCTCGGCCATGATGAATTAGTCAATCATATTATCCATATTAATATTAAAAATGTGAAAGTATTTCTGTCTGTCTGTCTTTCACGACCAAACCACTGAACGGAATTTGATGAAATTTGGTATGAAGAAAACTTTAACTCCAAGAAAGGACATTTTTGCCTGACACATGACAACCAATACCCTATAACACAAGCAAAGTCTCGAGCAACTTCTATTTATATATACAGATTAACATAGTAATATTATATGTTATATGTATTTCTTTACAGAAAGGTGAGCGACACCAAGAACGAGACCAGCCAAGTGTGAATTTGTGATCTGGTACAATTTTACTCAAATGCGTTATAAAATTTTGATACCTATTTTTGTAATAAAGACATTTTAAAGAAATAAGTTATTTTTATTGTTGCTAATCCTGTACAAATATTAATTAATCTCAATATCATTATCCTCCTATAATCATTTTGAAATGTCAAAAAAAAATCGAAATATATTTTATTCAATTAGACTCATAAAAACACTATTTTGTCATTAGCAATTAAATGAAGCTTAGGTAGCTTCATTGGATATAGACTTTACTATTCACTTTAAAACTCAGTAGTTACTCTTTACCACTATTTCAATTACAAAATATGTCAGTAAAGTGCAGTTAATTTTATGCCTGCCTAGAAATCCACAAATATTAAGTCTAGGCTTTTATCTTTAATACATCAAAAAAATCAAAATATACTTTATTCAAATGGGCTTTTACAAGCACTTTTGAATCGTCATTTTACAATTAACTGAAGCTACCACCGGTTCAGAAAGTAGATTCTTCCGAGAAGAACCGGCAATATAATCTGGTACAGAGTTATATTTTGACGACCTCCGTGGTCGAGTGGTGTGTACACCGGTTTTCATGGGTACGCCACTCTAAGGTCCCGGGTTCGATTCCCGGCCGAGTCGATGTAGATTACCATTAGTTTTCTATGTTGTCTTGGGTCTGGGTGTTTGTGGTACCGTCGTTACTTCTGATTTCCATAACACAAGTGCTTCAGCTACTTACATTGGGATCAGAGTAATGTGTGTGATGTTGTCTCATATTTATTTATTATTATTTATTATTATTATATGCCTTAATATGTAGGAAAAGTTTTCTATTTTGTCTTGGATCTGGATGTGTGTGGTACCGTCGTTAAAAAACAAAAAAGTGTTTATCGATTACAAATCGAATAAAAACTATGAATCAACGATGGAACGATAATACATACAGAACAACTCATGAGGGTAAACATCACTAGTGATGTGATATATCGATATCTAAATAAATTAGATTTTCATTACATAGTATAAAACAAAGTTGCTTACCGCTGTCTGTGCCTATGGATACGATCTTTGATATTACGCAACGGATTTCGATGGTTTTTTTAATAGCTGATTCGAGAGTATTTTGTGTATAATACGTGGACGATGTAGTCAAGAAACGAGAACAAATCTGTAGTCCTAGCATTGCACCCATGCGAAGCCGGGTTTAGATTAGTATAAAGTGTAGTTAACAAATTTAGTGATTTAGTAGTTGATTTTAGGTTTAAAAAAGTACCTTGTGTCCTATTGTTCAAGTTTACAAAAAAGTAAAGTAATAGTCTGTAAATTTCCCACTGCTGGGATAAGGTCTTCTCTTCCATTAAGGAGAGGGTTAAGAACATATTCCACCACGCTGTTCCAATGCGGGTTGGTGGTATGCTAATGTGACAGAATTTCTATTCAATTTCATGCAGGTTTCTCATGTTTATTTAGTGGTGCTTTCCTGGGCTTAAACCCGCAATCATCGGATAGGATGCACGCACTCAAGCTGGCTTATTACTAAAACTAAAATAAGTGTGCGTGTGACTTTCACAGGCGTTAGAAGTGAAACTAATTTAAAAAAAAAGACTCTATTTGTCTATTTGTCCTGATGTATTTTCGTTTTTTCGAGTCACAAATACGATTCTCATGATTTTTTACTTCAAAATTACAATTTTTGGAGAGGACTAAACAGCCTTGCACTTAAAAAAAATCTTAGCCGAATTCAATTTCTCCGCACATTATTTTACGTAATTTCTCACCAATCCACTGAGACAAATACTTAAATTACACACTGCCATCGAAACAGCGAAATTTATCAATTAGTAGCAGTTTAATTTGATACATTACACCCCAAGAAGGCACAAAGTTATCGATAAAAAAACAGCCCAACTCTAAACCAAGTCGTGTTTACAAATAAACGAAAAAAACTTCAGATAACAATACACAACGAAATTCCGGATCAAACCGCCATTTCATTTCAACCGTGTCATGATACAGTAGTGATGTTTAAATCAATAATAATATCGATAGCTTTAAATCTATTTAACTTTATATTTACTTCATATTCAGTTGAATCTAATCTCGTAAAACCGATGCTGGAGAGAAATAATGTTGTCAACAAGGGCCTCTGGGTTAGAAACAAGGCGGACATCAAAAATCCTGGTGATTTCATCTTCAGAGCGAACTCCTTAGATGCTGACAGCGTGCTGCAGAATAATTTCGAAGCGTTCGGCGAAACGAATGTGCAAAATTCGCCGTTCATAGCGAGCTACTTTGAAAGAAACAAGAGATCACCAAACAGTGAGTCAAATTTGTTTTTTTCTTATATATTAACAACAACAGCCTTTAATTTCCCACATGGGTTAAGGCCTCCTTTGAGGAGAAACTTTGCAACATATTCCACCACGCTATTCCAATTGGTGTAACACATGTGTCAGAATTTCTATGAAATTAGACACATAGTTTCCTTTTCACATCGATTAAGATGCACGCCTTCTAGCCACTGGGCCACATCGGCTTTTTCTTATATATGCTTTTTTTAATTATATAGGTTGGCGGACGAGCATATGGCCCACCTGATGGTAAGTGGTCACCATCACCCATAGACAATGACGCTGTAAGAAATATTAACTATTCCTTACATCATCAATGTGCCACCAACCTTGGGAACTAAGATGTTATGTCCCTTGTGCCTGTAGTTACTCTGGCTCACTCATCATTCAAACCGGAATACAACAATACTGAGTACTGTTATTTGGCGGTATAATAAGATAAGTGGGTTCTACCTACCCAGACGGGCTTGCACAAAGCCCTACCACCAAAAAATGCATTTTAAAGTTACTAGTTTACTAAATAATCACATGAAAATACCTCAACATTGATACCATACCATACCAAATATAATCAAAGACTTACATAACAATATATACAATTCAATAGTCTAATTTAACGTAATGTTTTAAAAAAATATATTCGAATTGTATAAGTCAATGCAATGCTCTAAGTCATTTAGATTTCCAATCTGTTTCTGTGCAATACAATAGTTCTCCACCAAAATCGATAAGCTTTAGAGGATTGTAAACACGATTATAATCAGTTATTTTTCAACAGTTGAAACAAAACAGCAAGCACGAGAAAACTCAAATAAATGTAAAGATAAATCCCAATGTTTAAACAAGGATCAGCAAATCGCATCCATACTTAAATCCAAGTTCATATCAACGCTGAAGCCTGCGTCTGTTTTCAATGAATACCCTCACGCTGTAGCCGCTTTGATCAATGACAACGAAAAATATGATATTGACAACTTAAAAGAAAATCACATTGAAAATAATAAAGATATAAATAATATAAACAAAGATACAAAGGGCACATTAAATGATCTTATCAAATCAAATAAAGATAATGCTATAAATCTTAAAACAGATTTTACAGACGCCAATGAACTACTTAATACCACTTCATTTAATATTCTAGACATTAATGGTACTGTTGTTACACCAAAACGTTATAAACATAGTAATGAACCTGAATTCAATGAATATATAGATTTGAAAGCATTCAATGATACAGTAACTGACAAAAAGAATACTATTAGAGATATTTCCGATACAGCTGAAGTCATTTGGCAGAATTCAGCTCCGATTTCTGATACTAATGCTTATAAAACTTTACCAAGACTAAAGGGAAACAGTGTGAACAAACCAATTACAGAAAGAGGGCTGATAAAAGTATTAACAATGCTGACGAAAACTTTCAAGAAGATCATGAAACACCATAACGATATAAAGAAAATTCACAACAGATTATACAATTTAAACGATGATTTTGTAAACAATGTACAATTATTAACAAAGAAATTTGAAGATTTTAATTCGAAATACATTCAAATCATGAAAACAAATCAAGAATTAAAAGAAATGGATAAAAAATTGAACGCAAAAGAACAGTATTTTGTGACTAAAGATAATAAAATGTCGAAGAATTTTATAGAATTCGAAAATCAACAGAAGAGATTCTTGGCTCAACAACGACAATTTTACGAAGCACAGAAACTTATACTGTCACAAAACGATAAAATACAATCGAAACAGAACGAAATAACTAAGACTCAGATCGATATCGCAAACCGACAACAGAATTTCGCGAGAATATTAAAAAAGGCCAAACAAGTCTACGCAAAGAATAGAAATGTCACTAAAGGAAAATTAAATACTGGCATCCCAAGACCTAAACCTAATTATGTTAAAGAACAAGCTAAAACATTCAAACCTGAACATTCAACTAGAACAACAACTGAATCAGTGAAAATAAACCTATTTTCAATACCAACAGCCAGTGGCATTGAAAATCAAGACAAATTATTATTAGACGAAAAGGATTACCATGCAATAGATGATTTAATATACAAATATTACTTCAACAACACATTTATTGATGAAATTATGAAGAAGAAGATTCTGTCAACAATATTAGCGGCTGATAGTACAGATAATATTAAGAAAAGTAAAAGGAACAAAATCAAATTGGACAAAACGATACTTCTACCAGTTAACAAAACAAAGTACATGAAATACAATAGAGAAAGAAGATGGATTAGGCATTCCAAGAAGATTCACAAACAAGACACAGTAGCTGTTACTCCAGTTGCAAATATAAAAGAAAATATCATCAACATCGGTCACACTCTTCCTCCTTTAACGAGAGTTAATTTAAAGAAAGCTAAAACCCAAGTGAGCGATCCTTACCTGACTATGACGCTGAACTTTTGCAAAGAAATCGGACAGAATACAAATTTAGAAGCACTTAATTGGTGTGTCGAGAAAACGCTGAGAAAATTACAAGTTATGGGTAAATATATTTTGATTTTGATTATTTACGTATTGTCTGGTCTGCAGATAAATTAATCTTAACTCTTATATTCTTTATTCATGTAGCTTACAATGAGAACAACAGCCTGTAAATTTCCCACTGCCGAAGTAAACCCTTCTATCCCTTTGAGGAAGTTTGATACATATGTATTCTTGCAGAATTTCTATGCAATTAGGCACATGCTTTCCTCGCGATGTTTTCCTTCACCGCATAGCACGAGATGAATTAAAAAATTAAGCACACAAGTATTCAGTGGTGCCTAGGTTTGAACCCACAACCATTGGTTAGGATCCACGCGTTCTAACCACTGGGCCATCTTGGCTCTTATGCAGCCTCTTAGAGCACTATTACTTACTTACACCATATGGTAATGATACAGTATTAAATTAAATTTAAACAACCATTTGTTTGGAAAGCAGGTTTTACAGGCTGTTTCAAATAACAAAAATACCTTTACTATTGAACGATTCAAATTAAAAAAAAGAGTATCTCGCTGAGTTTCTTTCGTCGGTTCTTCTCAGGTCTGAGGTGTTAAATTCCGAACCGGTGGTACATTTTTGACTATCAATAAGCAAGTGTAGCACTTCTATATTGAACAAATAATTTTGATTTTTTTTTTACTATAAAAAACTCAGCACTCATTTATATTGCAAAATGTAATCCAACTCATATAGATTTTGTTACGATATTTTCCATCTACTAACTAATTGGCGAAAGACTGGTGCGCCTCCCTTCAGGAACACGTGCGTTCTGGTCTCTCGCTAAGGCTGTCTTAGGGAATTTCTGTCAGCCTTCGTTTCCATCTCTGCACAGGGACGGTGAGTCATTGGCCCATACCGCGAAAGAGAAAGCTGATCTTTTAGGCTCTCTCTTCGCTTCGAACTCGACTCTGGATGACCAAGGAAAGTCTCCACCGACAATTCCGCGGTGTGATACCACGATGCCGGAGGTTAAATTCCGGCAAAGTACAGTTCGCAAAGCACTTCTTTCCTTGGATATTCATAAGTCGAGTGGACCTGATGGCATCCCTCCAATCGTGCTACGGACATGTGCTCCCGAGTTGAGAGTTTTCCGGCAATCCTACACATTAGGCGTCGTCCCGAACTCATGGAAGACAGCTTTGGTGCACCCGATCCCTAAAAAAGGAAACCGCTCAGATCCGTCCAATTATAGGCCTATAGCCATCACCTCCTTGCTCTCCAAGGTAATGGAGTCCCTTATTAACTGCCAGCTCCTGCGGTACCTAGAGGAGAATCAGCTGATTAGTGACCGCCAGTACGGTTTCCGTCGGGGTCGCTCAGCCGGTGATCTTCTAGTTTACCTTACTCACAGGTGGGCTGAAGCAGTTGAGAGCAAGGGGGAGGCATTAGCAGCCAGCTTGGACATAGCGAAGGCCTTCGATCGTGTATGGCACAAAGCGCTTCTTTCGAAGCTTCCTTCCTATGGGCTTCCCGGGAAATTATGCAATTGGATTACCAGCTTTTTGGCAGATCGGAGCATCAAGGTCGTTGTCGACGGTGCATGCTCTGACTTAAAATTCGTCAATGCTGGTGTTCCACAAGGCTGCGTCCTATCACCCACTCTGTTTCTTCTGCATATCAATGATTTGTTGCAAATCGGGAACATTCATTGCTATGCAGACGACAGTACCGTTGACACCTTATACACCGGCCGCGCTAATATTTCTCGGGAAAACGTCGAAGAGAACCGGAACAAACTTGTATCTGAAATCGAATCTTCGTTAAACGAAGTCTCGAATTGGGGCCGACTAAATCTAGTCCATTTCAACCCCAAAAAGACGCAAGTTTGCGCGTTAACCGCTAAAAAAACACCATTTGTCGTATCTCCACAATTTGAGAACATTCCGATAGCCGCTACAGGTAGTATCGGAATACTTGGCGTTGATATTTCGAGCCTCGTTCAGTTCCGCGGTCAATTGGAAGGCAAAGCCAAATTGGCTTCAAAAAAGCTGGGTGTGCTCAGCAAGGCGAGACAGTATTTCACGTCGGCCCATCGCCTAAAACTTTACAAGGCGCAAATTCGGCCTCACATGGAGTACTGCTCTCACCTCTGGGCGAGGGCTCCCCAGTACCAGCTCCTTCCATTTGACCGCATTCAACGTAGAGCGGCCCGAGTTATCGACGATCAAGCCCTTTCCGATCTCCTTGATCCTTTGGCTTTGCGTAGAGATGTTGGATCACTCTGCATCTTCTACCAAATTTTTCACGGGGAATGTTCCGAGGAATTGTTCGGATTAATCCCGGCTGCTGAATTTCACCTTCGGACATCTCGCCAAAACTCTAAGTTTCACCCGTACCACCTTGATGTCCGAAAATCCACAACAGCGCGATTTCTCAGACATTTTCTGCCTCGCACAACTACTTTGTGGAACCAGCTTTCGCCGGCGGTTTTTCCGAACCGATACGACATGGGAACCTTCAAGAAAAGAGCGTACTCCTTTCTTAAAGGCCGGCAACGCACCTGCAAGCCCCCTGGTGTTGCAGATGTCCATGGGCGGTGGTAGTCACTTTCCATCAGGTGAGCCTCCTGCTCGCTTGCCACCTATGCCATAAAAAAAAAAAAAAAAAAAATATATATAAGCAAAATTTATTTATTTATTAAGGCAAACTCAACAGGTTACAATCACATAGAGAATATTTCTTAAACATTAATAGTATCGAACAGATTATAACCCTAAGGGTGCATGCACAACATGACAGGATTGCCAATTATATATAACCCATAAATTTTCGACGGAACTGGTCCAAATTTGAACCAGCAAACTTCGATTAAGATTTCCAATCCAATCCATCAGCTCATTTCCCTCCACTGCTGGACATAGGTCTCTTCAATTGCACGCCACTGAGATCGTTCTTGGGCTACTCGCATCCAGCTCCTGCCAGCCGTCTTGCGTAAGTCGTCACACCACCGTGCCCGAGGACGTCCTACACTACGTTTACCGAGACGCGGTCTCCACTCTAGAACACGTTTCCCCCAACGGTTATCGGTTCTACGACAAATATGGCCAGCCCACTGCCACTTCAGCTTACTAATCCGGTGGGCTATGTCGATGACTTTGGTTCTCTGGCTTAAGATTAAGATTTACTTGTGCTTTATAATTGTAGTGATGAAAACTTTCAGAGTTAAAGCCGGCATCTGTCACTCCACCCTTGAAACAGACCAAGGGACCAGAAATGCAAAATATTACACAAAGCACTACGTCAGAAAAGCCTTCCACTTTGAGTAAGTAAACGCTTGGTAATTTATGATACAACAACAACAACAACCTGTAAATTTCCCACTGCTGGGCAAAGGCCTCCATGATTGTGTTCCAATGCGGGTTGGTGGAATACACATGTGGCAAAATTTCTATGAAATAAGACATATGCAGGTTTCTTCACGATGTTTGCCTTCACCGGCGAGCATGAGATGAATTATATAAACACAAAATAAGCACATCAATATTCAGTGGCGCTTGGGTTTGAACCCGCAATCATCGGTTAGATCGAATTGTATGAAACTTTATTATTCAGTAAGATTGAACTGCAAGGAAACACAAAGACTTATTTTAATATCACGCCTCAATGACAACTAATACAAACAAAGCTTCGTCTGATAACTATTGATACATATAATATAATTAACAAAACAAAATTACTTTTAATAATTTTCTGCTTTGCTAATATTATTACAAGAAATAACAATGATGCACCTGACCGTATTTCGCGCCTCCCGCCAAAAGTAAATGACTTTTTAAGCCATCTGTCAGCTTGACGTAAGGCGTTCGGAAAGTCACACTAATTATTCTTAGGCTCACACATCTATCATAATTTTTGTTTTTTATTGAATCCAAACGTTCAATATTATTTAGCAATAAGATTGAACTATTCACGTCAATATTTTCACGGGAGAAACATGTCTGACGGCGACGTTGTGGTGGTTACCACTCAAAACAGTGAACTGAAAAAATATTGGAATACCAACCCTACACAGTACAAAAAATACATACAACAACAATAACAACCTGTAAATTCCCACTGCTGGGCTAAAGGCCAGCTCCCTTTGAGGAGAAGGTTTGGAACATATTCCACCACGATGTTCCAATGCGGGTTGGTGGAATACACATGTGGCAGAATTTCTATGAAATTTGTCACGTGCAGGTTTCCCCACGATGTTTTCCTTCACCGCTGAGCACAAGATGAATTATAAAGACAAATTAAGCACACGAAACTTGCCTGGATTTGAACCCGCAATCATCGGTTAAGATGCACGCGTTCTAACCACTGGGCCATCTCGAAAAAATACATATTGGCACAAAACAATTTAACCTCGCTCAAACTTCTGTTCAATAATTGCGTTATTTTTCAATATTATTAATATTTCCCTACATTGCTAATAATATTGTACAATATTATTGAAGATGTATGGGCCGCCTTATAACACAGTTATTATCTTTTAGAAACATCTATAGCAGACCTTCTTACTTCAAGTTCCACGACGACAACACCAATGGCGACCGTCTTCTTTCCAGGTGAGAGAGTTATTATTTTTATATAAAAAAGGCTGAATGGTTATATGCAAATTGGTGGAAGACAACAACAACAACAACAGCAGCCTGTAAATTTCCCACTGCTTGGCTAAGGCCTCCTCTCCCTTTGATAGAAAGGTTTTGGAACGTATTATACCACACTGTTCTATTGCGGATTGTTGGCCACATGCAGGCATTAATAAGTAATTTAATTTAGGTGCACTTCAACTTAGATCAGTGGAAGTTTCATTAAAATCAAGTTTTTTTTTATTTAGTTTACAAGTTATTTATAATTGAAGTCGGTTTAATAATCTTCATTACACAGTATAAAACAAAGTCGCTTATCGCTGTCCCTATGTATGCTTACATCTTTAAAATTACGCAACGGATTTTGATGCGGTTTTTTATAATAGATAGAGTGATTCGAGAGGAAGGTTTTTGTGTAATAGTGTAATATATGGACAATATAGTAAAGAAACACTGATAATTTTAGAAGTTTCTAGTGTGATGTGAATAAACAAATTCTGTAGTATATTTTGTATCAGTATTGCACCCATGCGTAGAGCATTAGTTTTATTATTAACTATTTATTACACCCCTTAGAAGTGCTATTGCCTATAACTGTATCTACCCACCCCATTTTTGAAAACGTAAACGCTTCACCCCATCTAAGCAATAGCGCGCACTGGTAACTTTTGTCACGGTGACTGTTTCGTCACTCTTGTCAAATCCGTGAATATGTACAGATGCACACAATTGTCACGTCGTAATGTGCGCGCACCTCCATACGAAACAGTCACCGTCACAAAAGTTACCAGTGCGCGCTAGTTCTAAAGGAGATGAGTTGAGTCCTTTTTTTACGCTGGAAAAACGCTTTACGCGCTTCCCCACGTGATGGAAAGTAGGGGGGGGGGGTGGTACTCCCCGGACCCCTGGACACCGAGTGCGCCTCAGTACGCCGGGTTTACCCACTAAAAACCAGCGGTACCCTCTCCGTCTTTCGATGGACGCCACGGGATCGCTTACGCATGCTACCGTGACGCCCTGACGGTCGGCCCACCTACGAGGGCCTCTAACACCTAGGGGTGATTCCCGGGGTACTGGGACCCCCCTAGTCCCTGCGGCGCCTATTGAGGCGGCGGGAGAAGGTGCGCGTAGCACCTTTTAGGGGAGTTGAGTCTTAGTGCATTACAGATAATAAAAATGTATTTTTCTGTTCCAGATAACGATGAGCTTGAAGATAAGTTAAAGGAATACGGTAAGAACAGCCTTCTGGAACAACCTGAAAAGTTGTTTAATACAGGATATTTACCATTAATCACGAGACGATTAAAGATTTTTTATGAAAAAAATCAAAATAAACTTTATTCAAGTGGGCTTTTACAAGCGCTTTTGAATCGTCAATTAACAATTAATTGAAGCTACCACCGGTTCGGAAAGTTTCTACCGAGAATAACCGGCAAGAAACTCAGTAGTTACTCTTTTCCAACATTTAAAAAATACAAGGTGATGTTAGTTAATACAATTATTAAATTAAAGTCTCGTGAACAAGACATTCGTAGATAATGTCGAAATATTGAGCACAAAATAATAATAAAAAAACATGCAAAATATCCCGTATTAAATAACTGTAATAATAAATATAACCTTGTTAACCCTTAACCTTAAAAGTACTCGCTAATTTATATCTGTATATATGTAGCTATATAATAGATACCAATATATTTTCCATCGCTTAGCCATATAAAGATGTTTACTTAGTAAGCTGGTGTTATTTTAAACTGTCTAAAAATCTTAACAAATGTTTAGTTAACACGTCTTATATGCCTTGTGCGGTGCTACTAAGATGATATGAATGTCTATATAATAAATTGTAGGAAATTGATAAATATATTTATATGTGTATAGGCATCTGCTGAAAGGAGAATGCTATGTTGTACCTACTTTAATATACGGTCCTTTTGATGGTCCTTAGCTTACTCTACCAGGCTGTTCCAATACAGTTATCAGATTCTCAAGTTAAGTTAAGACCCCCCTAAGATGTCAGTGTGGCATGTCATCCTCTAGTGAAGAAATCTATTAAATCTTGTTCCAATATAGTGTTCTACGATGATATAGATTGATGTTCTATTAGGCCATGACAGCGTACACTGATCACATATTCCTTTCATCAGAACTAAAGCCAGACACCGAAGGTACCGTCTACTATGATGGCAGCTTGCATTCCAGCGATCTCAGCCGCATCGGTAAGATATTATTTACCACCATCTAAAAAAAACACCACTTATCTTTTGTTTCTTCTACGACGATAATATGGGCCACCTGATGGTACGTGGTCACCACCGCCCATAGATAATGGTGCTGGTAAGAAACCATAAAGTAAGAAACCATAAACCATTCTTTTCATCGTCAATGCGCCACCAACCTTGGGACTTAAGATGTTATGTCCCTTGTGCCTGTAGTTACACTGGCTCACTCACCCTTCAAACCGGAACACAACAATACTGAGTACTGTTGTTTGGCAGTAGAATATATGATGAGTGGGTGGTACCTACTCAAACGTGCTTGCTCAAAGCCGTGACCACCAAGAAAATCTAATCTAATCTAAGCATATCTAATTATTTACAATGTTTGTCATATTTTTAACATGCACATAACGAGAACATGTTCTTTGAATATTCACACTTTTACAATTACTATTTCTAATGGACTAAATATAATAATATAATTATAGAACTGAGATGGCTCAGTGGTAAGAACGCGTGCATCTTAACCGATGATAGCGTGTTCACAGGCAAGCATAATATATATGTGCTTAATTTGTGTTTATAATTTTATCTTGTGCTCGGCGGTGAAGGAAAACATCTTGAGGAAACCTGCATGTGTCTAATTTCATCGAAATTCTGCCACATGTGCATTCCACCAACCCGCATTGGAACAGCGTTGAGGAATATGTTCCAAACTCTCTCCTTAATGGAAGAGGAGGCCTTAGCCCAGCAGTGGGAAATATACGGGCAGTTACTTTTTTAATACAATAATATAATACACTAGAAATACTTTATTTCAGTAAACGTAGACAGCGAAGGTTTTTCAGACGTAATGCCGGGACTTGATAGTGACTCCAGGGTACAAGTGGATCCTCTCGCCTTCGACCTCCAAGCCCAGCGGAGAGCTGAAGTCCGCAAGTGCGTCTTTACCTATTAAATCATCATTAATTTGCAGAAACTATACAGAGCCTTTAATAAAACTTACACTGTTCTAAGTTGAAGTGTGAAACTTAAATTAAAAATTATAATCTCAATACTACTTTTGATGTTCGAAAACAACAACACTTACGATAGCACACGTGCTTGGAGGCCGAAATGGAAATCAAATATAATTCAATTCTCACGTTGTTACATACATATGTCTCCTTTTTTTGAGGTCGGTTAAAATGTTATTAAATATTTTGAGTAGCTACCTCATCATATATTCGTCAAACATAATTAAGTATTGTGTTATGGATTAAAGAGCAAATGAGTAGATGTATCTAGAGGCAAAAATGACTTAACATCTTGTGGCATAATGGTCTTTTAAGGAATCTTTAATATTTCATTTTTTGTCTATCACCAACAGCTGAGATAGCCCAGTGGTTAGAACGCGGGCAACTTAACCGATGATTGCGGGTTCAAACCCAGGCAAGCACCACTGAATAATCATGTGCTTAATTTGTGTTTATAATTCATCTCTTGCTCGGCGGTGAAGGAAAACGTCGTGATTTGTATGCAAATAGCATTCCTTAGTGTCTGAGCACGAAATGAATTATTAATACGAATTATATATCCACAACAAAAACAACAACAATAGCCTGTAAATTTCCCACGACTGGGCTAAGCCTTTGAGAAGCAGATTTGGAACATGTTCTACCACGCTGTTCCAGTGCAGTTTTGTGGAAATATATCCACAATGGATATAAAAAAATTGTAGATGAATAAATTACGAAACGCATATTCTTTTCTTAACTGTACTTCATTTTTTTTTCAGGATAAACGAAAGGATACTGAAGATGAGATTCGGCTGATTGAAGAATTGAATGAATGAATGTATTTTGAACAATATTTTTAATAAAATGCATTAAAGATCGAATTATATTTAATATTTCTTATTATTCTTCCATTATTTATAACATAAATTTTATAAATCCAAACTCAGCTCGATTAGATGTAATACATTTATTTAACATAATGGGTTCAATCAGCATAATTCCAAGTTGTACAATCAATCACCCTTAATTTTTAAGATAATCCCGTAATAATAACACCCAACCTCCAATCTCCTTTACTTTTTCCCACCCCCGGTCAAAATCAACCGCCTTTTGTTTTCCTCGTGCCATTCAGTACCAGCTCGCCGCACCACGCCACGATAGGAAGTGACGGGAGTCCCACAATACGGTGTCGATAACCGAATCAATAATCATACTAATAAATTATATAGCAATTAAAAAACGTATTTAGAAATGAAAATCGTACTAAATATTATTACTTCAATTAAAATTATATAAGTATATTTAAAAAATCATGATATAAATTATAAGTTTAATTGTCTTTAGACATTATTAGTTAATCATATCCTCCAAACCAATTTCTAGCATTATGTACATTTGGAAAAGAGACTTTTCAACTAGGCAAGATACTATGAGTACGGGGCTTAAGAGTGTCACCACTCTCTACGCCCTCATTAGTAATCTAATAGGTAACAGTGCCAGGGCAAAACGTGTCAATTTTTCGAATATCATAATATATGAACTATACCTGGAATAACTGTGTTTTACTTATAAAGATAAAAATAAACACTCATTAATTTAATACTAACACCAGAATGACCAATATGCCTAGTATCAGGTGATAGATTTAAAAAGTCTTTCTTACTATTCTATCCATAGGAAAATATTGGATTAAAATTGATCCTGGTATATCTATTACTTCTAGTTCTGCGCTTATCAGTTCAAAATTTAAAACTAAATAAATTAAAGTTGACCCAGTATACTTCCTTGGGGTACTCCAGATTAATTTTATTTCAATTGGATCGAATTGCTTCTTTATTAAGCTTAACTATTTAAACAAATTGCATTATCTTTTAAAGTAATAATTATCGAATCAAGTGTAGATCCACGAACTTAATAATTATCTACTCTACTTAAGATTATTAGAAATGGAATACAAAATCAAAGGCTTTCGTCAAATCAATCATTTAGTGACCTAGACGACCTTCGATTAGGATTTACATGTTATAGATCACAGATTAGATATAGATGTTCTATTTTCATGTTCTAGATATAGATTTTAAACATAATGCATGTTGGGAAAACTAGTACGACATATTTTATATGTTTCCTTTGAAGATTTATTGTATGCTATTGTTACCATTGCTTGTAAATTTAAGTGCCTGTGTTGATGTTCTATCCCTGGCACGTAGTTACTTGCTTATTGACCCTTCAAATCTTAAACACAAGAAAACTTAGTATTGCTACTTAAGGCAGATGAGCTGATGGTACCAGGATTCTCTCTGTTATTTAATGTAAAAATGTAGAATGAGCCGAGATGGCCCAGTGGTTAGAACGCGTGCGTCTTAATCGATGATAGCTAGTTCAAACCCAGCCAAGCACCAGTGAGTAGCCATGTGCTTAATTTTATAATTCATGTCGACCTCTACGGTGAAACGATGTTTTCCCTCACCAGAAAAAACCTGCATGTGTCTAATTTCAACGAAATTCTGCCACATATGAATCCACCAAACCTACTCAATGGGAGAAGAGACCACAGCCCAGCAGTGGGAAATTGTCAGGCTTTTGTTGTTGTTTAATATAAAAGGAACATCAAAGTTTTCATCATATCCTGAAAAAGGAGGCTGTTGAAATTATAAACGGAAATCAAATAAAAAAGGTATAATTTCATTGTGCGCCAAATTTTATAGTTCTGTTTACAAAACACGCAATTGTGACGGAAATACTTGCACTCCAAACCCATACGGACACAAGTACAAACATTAATATACATATATAAATTTGTAGTTGCGCGGTCCTGATGTTACGATGCGATCACAACCTGCTCTTCTACCGAGTGCTCTGCGCAGCGCTGCTCATGACAGCATTCACGTTTACTGTGATCTTGACGAACGTTTTTATCGATATCGATTGGTTTTTATCGAATAAAAATAAACGTGAGTGATGTTTGAATATTATATCATTTGATAATAATCCATTTATAATGATCTCCGTGGCGAGATGGCCGCATCTTAACCGATGATTGCCGTTTCAAGCCCAGGCCAGCACCACTGAATATTTATGTGCTTAGTTTATGTTTATAATTCATCTCATCCTTGGCGGTGAAGGAAAACATCATGAGGAAACCTGCATGTTCAGTCAAATTCTATAAAAATTCTGCCACATGTGTATTCCAACAACCTGCATTGGAACAGCGTGGTGGAATATGTTCCAAACCTTCCCCTAAAAGAGAGACGAGGCCTTAGCCCAGCAATGGGAAATTTACAGACTGTTGTTGTTGTTCTTGTTGTTTATCTCTGTGATCGAATAGTGTGTACACCGGTTTTCAAGGGTATGCCACTCCGAGGCCCCGGGATGGTTTCCCGGCCGAGATGATTTAAAAAAAATACTAGTTTTCTATGTTGTCTTGGATCTTGGTGTTGGTATCGTAGTTACTTCTGATATTCCACAACACAAGTGCTTTAGCTACTTATATTGGTATCAGAGTAATGAATGTGATGTTGTCCAATATTTATTAATTATTATTTGTAATAAAGTTAAATTAATGATTTATGTTTTAGTTAAGCTATAAGCTTTCCAATACTCAAAAACACTCTCTATATTAATCATACAAACGTACGAACGTACAGAAAATGTGTTTTTTTTTAATTAATGGCCATTTTGCTAATATTTCAGAAGCTTAAGTATACAACTAAAACTATCATAATCTAATTACAAATTAAATAGAAAATCAATTACTCACGCAAAATAATAACGTTAAAAACCGTAATATTTCAGATAATACACAAATTGCTGATCATTCAAAGATCGCACCAAAAGACTATGACTACGATGGATCAGAAACAGAAGGTCGTAACGAAGACAATAGTTACGAAAGTGAAAATATACCGTTTTACAGAACGAGAAGGTCCATCGATTCAGACAACAGGCTAGCAAACAGAGCTCATGATGGTAAATATTTAAAACTTCTAATAACTGGTATCGCAGTTTAAGACGATACAAAGTTGCCACGCTATTCATTTCTGCAGGACTTAATTTCTGTGGCTAAGTAAGGGCATATATATCAATAACCACGGAACATATGTTACCTGATATTTCAGTTGGTCCGGTTGATTTAAATGTATTATAGTAGCTATACTCACTATACACTCAATACATACATATATTTATGGAAAATTAACTGTTAAAATTGATTTGAATTGAAGTTGAAATTTTTTATTCAAAGCGTTCAGCTAATAATGAATAAAGCACGATTTCATAAAGGCGGCTGTACACTCCTGGACGAGAGCTCTCGTACGAAAGTGTACATGATAGCGCTTGCCTGCTCTCACTCCCGTGGCGGTTTTTTGCGCCCGAGTCAAAGGGTCTCGCTTGCCTCGCGAGCGACGGCGAGAGCACTACTGTACATTCTCGTGCCTTTCAGTTAACATTGAGCTTCCGATATTTAATTTGGTATTTACACGGCAACCTACCGCAAAGTCGGATTCCAAATCTGGCCTATCGAATTAAATACATAATGTACCATCGTAATGTACATATCATAACCTTTCTGACGTATACCTGTAGGAGATAAAACTGCAATGTTACAGGCATTTATAAATAGTCGGAGCCGACGGATGCTTCGAGTTTCGCATACATAATGAAGTTTATTAGTCTTCGATGAACAACGTGTATCATTCCTTCTTTTGTGTCATGTCCTGCCGTCTCAAGTGGCAACGTGAGCCAACAGAAAGTTAACCCACGTATACACAATTGTGCATCAAAATATATTCAAATCGACCGTAAATGATTCCAGATTCCCATAACATTCAACTTCACGTGAAAGATCCAGGTCTTAAAAAAATACTAACAAGCCGTCTAGCCAGTCTTCTTAAAGAACTAGACGAAGAAGAAACTACGATTGAAGTTAAAACCGAATCAACTACAGCTACTTCTGTTAAGGCTTTTGAAAGGTTACAAGAAAGAGACAACATGGTAGACAGAGTCAGCGATACTGATGTATTTCATCTTGCAATGCATAATATACTTCTGCAAGGGATGCTGGGACACATGGATTTGAATGATGTTTTTAACCGAGTTCATCGCCTTGTCAATGGTTTTAACGATTCAGTTAAATATAATGGTAAGACTAGAAATGATTTAGACATCGTAGCTTACGTTTTAACCAACCAAATGTAAAGTCAGCAGAACTCCAATAGAAGGATAGGTATAGGATAATATTTCAGATTATTTTGCATCTAGTAATGTATATTAAGCATACAGAAGAGAAATAGAATAAAGAAAAAGACGAGAATATAAATTACTTAAAACAATTTACTAACAAACAAAAATGGTTTCCTTCGAATTTATCTTAATATAAATAAAGCACCAATTCATACATATTTTATTAAATTACTCAGTTGAGCTTACAATCGAAAATTATTCACAAATAACACTTTTAACAAATTACAAGTCGCGCCAATATTGACTTTACTGTTCGCGCCTAAAAAGAATAATGACGGTTTGATACGGTTTCGCGCGCTTTTGTTTTTTTTATTGTATTTCTTCCAGCCAGTTGTATAGTCAAAGGAATCGCCTAAATGTTATGATATTAACTAAAGATTTTATGCTACTACTGAGTTTTTTATTAATTTCGTTGTCATAGGTGAAAGGATACAACTAGCATGACTTATTAATGATTTGTTGGATTACATAATAAAAATCATTTATTTTAATTTTTAGTCAGAAATCAAATAAGTTATTATTATTAGGCATTTGCATTAGGGAACCAATAATACTTAATTGTAACTGAGTGTCAACTTATTTAAATCAAGCTAGTATTCGAAATTTCAATGTAATTTCAATGCAACCTCCAACTGGAGTAGGTTATATTTCGATTTAATTGCAATAAAGTGGCATTTTATTAGTAACCTAATTTATTTATTTTTTTAATTTTAAAACTTGGCATGCGAATAATCTATTTGATAATTAAAAATTAATTTACTACAAAAAGTATCAAACATAAATTGAGCCGAGATGGCCCAGTGCAGGCAGGCACCACTATATACATATATGTGCTTAATTTGTGTTTGTAAATCATCTCGTGCTCGGCGGTAAAGGAAAACATCGCGAGGAAACCTGCATGTGTCTAATTCCATCGAAATTCTGCCACAAGTGCATTCCACCAAACCGCATTGGAACAGCGTGGAAATATGTTCCAAACCCTCTCCTTAATGGAACAGGCCTTATCTCAGCAGTGGGAAATTTACAGGTTGTTACTTTAATTTACTTTATTCCTAAATTGCTTAAAATAATATACATAATACTAATTATATTCACAGACATAAACTCAAGAACATTAAACGCAATAACAAATTCAAAAGAACAGAAAACAAAGAACTCCAATCCATATAACGAAGAAAGTAAATTGATTGCTGAATTAATTAATTGTAAAAAGCTAGAAAGTGAAGTAGCACGGAATAAGCTGTTGAACAACAGAATTACAGCCAAAGGTGATGCTATCAAAAAAGGTAATACATTTATTACATTTAATGGAGACAGATGATAATATACTTTATTCAAGTAGGCTTTAACAAGCACTTTTGAATCGTCGTTTAACATTTAAGTGAAGCTACCACCGGTTCGGAATGGAGATTCTTCCGAGAAGAACTGGCAAGAAACTTAGACTTATTCTTATGCATCATATAATCCACCTGTCTCTTTCTATTCTCTTACGATACAAACGCAATAAGTTCTATTATTACCGGTACTTGCTAATTGTCTAAATTTGACAAAATGACTGAACTAAAAATATCAATATGATTTCAAAGCCAAATGAAATTGGTATGTCAAATATAACAAATCTTCATGTTTGAAGCCGCGATAACAGCTTCGTCTTGAATAGAACATGATAATCTAATGATATTCATTTGAAACAAAATTTCAGACAATAAAATTTTCATCAACGCTGTGATCGAAATTAACGAAGACTATGGAAAGGTCAATAAAATTAATTTAACGTAAGTAAAACGTTTCATATGACGACCGATTTATTTTAAATTCAATAAATTTAAAATAATATCATCAACTTATAATCCTACTCATCCTACAAATCGTACTAATATTATAAATGAAATAAAAAGTTTGTGGTGTATGTTTGTTACTCTTTCGCGAAAAAACTGCTTAACGGATTTTGATGAAAATTTACAGTAATATAGGTTATACATCAGAATGACACATATGCTACGATTTATAAAGATATAATGTAATTTGGTCAGTATATAACGATACATATCAAGTACCCATGCGAAGACGGTCTGAGTCGCTAATACAACAACAAACAACAACAGCCTGTAAATTCCCACTGCTGGGCTAAATGCTATCTCCCTTTGAGGAGAAGGTTTGGAACATATTCCACCACGCTGTTCCAATGCGGGTTGGTGTAATACACATGTGGCAGAATTTATATGAAATTTGTCACATGCAGGTTTCCTCACGATGTTTTCCTTCACCGCTGAGCACGAGATGAATCATAAAGACAAATTAAGCACATGAATCAGCGGTGCTTGCCTGGCTTTAAACCCGCAATCATCGGTTAAGATGCACGCGTTTTAACCACTGGGCCATCTCGACTCGAGTCGCTAATATGATAATATAAATAAAATAAATTGGCCGCTCATAAGTTGATCACGAAATACTGTCGAAATATAACAAATCTATTTAGTGACCACCTCGTTAGTATACTGGCTGATAAAAGTGAGTCGATCCCAAGGCCTTGAGTCCTCACTTGAGTGGGGATCGGGGGAAGTGTTCAGTTACAGCTGGAAGTCTTGAAATTGGAAGTGTGTAGACTCACGTGCGTTGCTCATGTGCATTAATTATTTCCAAGCTCGATTTGCGGTCCAATCAGATTAAATTCTAAGTAATAAAAATTAATTTTAAGCAATATACACCAATGATATAAGATAATGTGTTTTTTTTTCAACAGCTATAATTTTAATTATAATTGAATTAATTAAAATTAAAATAGAAGACTGAAGGATTACCATCTCATAATAAAGTCGGCTTTTGCGAATCATTTTAAATTTTGTGTGACTACAAAACTCTATATCATTATAACTTTAATTTTCAGAAATGCAACAGATAATGTAAAAGGTGACGTTAAATTAATATACAATGGGAAAGCTGTAGACGTAAATCAAATTGATGAAACAAACAATGATAATACTGTAAAGAAGAATCAAGATGGAGATGTCGAAATAATTACGATTTTCAACGAAAATAAGAGAATGAAAGAACCAGCAACTATTAAAACAACTCCAAAGTATACACGAAAGCAAAACCAAAATTCTCTATTAAACAAATTAATAGAAGAATACTTTAAAACCCGCTCACCTATCGATTATTTAGATAGCGGTGAAATGAAAAGATTTCAATCCAGACGACTGAAAAGACAACTCGAAATGCAATACGAGGAAGACCAAACAAATAGTCCGAAGAGTTTTGAAGAAAACACTCAAAAAGATGACGACAACGTATATATAGAAATAGAAACGCACTTCCGTCGAAAGGGCATTAAGGGAGACAAGAAACAAAAGATAGTTAAGACTCTTATAGATAAGATACAGAAGGCTCTACGCTCTGATATACACGAAACAGACCATGTTATTAAGAATATCAAATTTGTTAAAAGAACACAAGATCCGATAGATGGTAAACATATTCTAATCAACAAAATACCGCCTCCTCACGACCGTATAGAGCCGAGACAACTCGATCCGATTGATAAAACATTAAGCGATAATAAGAACGAGGTTAAAGCGATCGATGATTCTTGGACGAATCAAATTGAAACTCCGAAATTCTTATCAACTTCGAAATCAGTTAATTCAGCAGAAATGAGAGAATTAAATATCAACTATGACAATGTTCTCAGAAACGGAATACCTAAACGACTACAGAAGCCCATTAATACAGATACTGATGAAGACGACCAAACTATAACTCCATTCATTGATAACGAACACGGCAATGTTACATTACTTTTAAAGGATATAGACGGCACTGGTTTCTCGATTGGTATAAATCAGTATGTGGGGGAACCACCTGATATTAACAGTATGAAAATTTTTAACGGACTGGAGAGTCTTATTAAAGAATATCACCAAAGTTACGATCAGGATGTGAGCAATGAATCTGACATCGATAAAGCCGAAAATTTTGTGCAAAATAATAATAATTTCGTTAAGAAAAGTATTAGGAACGGCCACAATGTTCTTAAACGGTCAATAAAAGGTATCGGATTGTCTTATAAAAACATATCTCTTGATAAATATTCAAAACCATACAAATACAACTATGACAAACTTTTATTTAAACTACAAAAATATTTAAACAATAGAAATACAAATAATACAAATAAGAAAAGCATTTACTTATTCTTGAAAAAAATTAAGCTGACAAAAATGCCCGCAGTAGACAATAATAGTCTGAACAAAAACTCATCAGGCATATTAAAATTAAATAGTTTAATAAGTCGGAATAAAAGGTCTCTAACCGTAAAGAAGATATCAAACGTTAATTCAAAAATAAAACTCAGCAAATACATAAACACAAATGCCAGGACGTATAAAAGAATATTACTTAACAATAACAAAAGAAATAAACGACAGATCAATAAAATAAGAATTATTGCTAGAGAGTCACAAAATCCGGATAGAAATTCAGACGAAAATATTTTTAGGATGTCTGGAGAAAATCCCTATTCTGATAAAAGGACTGTTATTAAAGAATTTGAAACACCAGATACAGTGATAAATGCAAGAAATCATTACGATGACGTATATCCTATGGGCGATTACTTTAGAATACAGCATCACACAGAGCCGAAATACTCAAATTTTTACGACAAAATAGGTTCCGATCTACACATATCTAAATATCCACATATATTTATAAACGATGACATCGCTTCGAAGGAAGAATTCACCGGAAACAAGATGTATGGTCTAAATGAAGCACCGAATATAATACAATCAATACCCAAGAACGTGGAACAAGAAACACTGAAAATAGATACACAGACTGTATCGTCAGAGAGTATTCCAAACGTCGAAGAAATTATCAACGCAATAATGCCGTCAGCTTCAAAACCAAATTATAAATTAACCGTTAAAATATCACCCAAAAACCCATTGAATATAAGCAAAGGCTTCAAGGAAGTACACACGAGTGTCAATAAAACTTTCGACGAGAATGGTTTACGATACTTCACATTGTTTAATCTCTCGCATATATCTAAAATAGAAGAGTTGAACCAGACCACGGTTTTAAAAAACGATAAGACTAATGTTAAACAATCAAATGATAAGGCAAAGGAAAAGTTCCATATAAAAAAATTACTTCAGTTGCATAAAAAAAGAGTTGATCAACAGTTAAATAGCTTAGTTCGAGAAAGCAAACATCTAGAGGCAATGATCGATGGACACAGTACGGAAGATATAAATAAAACTATAAACACACTACAGGATGATATAGTTGCTTCTGACTTGTCTAATGATGAAAAAATGAATAAAATATTAGCCTCGATCAAGAAACTTCAAGACAGCTACAATTTAATCACGAATGATATTCGAAAACAGACCAGTTTAGTAACAGATAAGCCAAAGAAATCTTCGGAGACACCTGTAATACATACCGTGGAATATAACGACAAAATCACTAATGAAATTTTAAAGAAAATAGACGCAAATACTGATATATTAAAAAGATTTTTAGAAAAAATTTCAGATAACTTTAAACCTAAAATAGATGAACCGAAGGCTGTTGAAAGGATGACTGTCAATCCAGCTGAAATTAGATTAAATTTTGCAAATGATTGGAAAAGATCCAATAACAAGGTTTTTTATGGTCCAAGAGAAAACAAAAACGCTACGATACCGCTTGTCTATACATTTCAACAGAATAAAGGACCTCAAGCAAGAATATATCATGTACACGCGAATGCCATACCAAATGATCTTAAGCAATATGATCTTGTAAGCAAAACTGACCCTAATGTCTTTGACAGTTTAGCTGTTATTAAGCAAAATTTCAATGGTTCTAAATTCTTTATGGATGAAAATGAAAACGATTTTAAAGTAGAGCCGAATAAACCGTTTATTGAAGCAAATATAAAGATAAATTCAACGACGACTTAATTGTAATTTTTATATATTATCTGTATGAGTACAATGTTGTTGAAAATAAAGTTACATTTGTAATTTTTGTTACACCGCCGTTTAGAAACGACAGTTTATTTTTATTGTCATCTTAAAAGCATTGTACGAGCAAGCGCGTACGGTTAAGTACATAGGTTGCATTTTCGTTGTGACCTAATTACTTCACTTTTATAATTTATGCTTATATTTTATAAATCAGTTCGCTATCGGTCATCAAGAGTACTGCGCGTAACTCTACATTCGCATTCCGCCATTAAATTCATAACAGACTAAGTTCTTTTATATTATTTTATACATCTTACAATTTTAGACACTAATTTTATTTCTACACATTCAACAACAACAGCCTGTAAATTCCCACTGCTGGGCTAAAGGCCTCCTCTCCCTTTGAGGAGAAAGTTTATAACATATTCCACCACGCTGTTCCAATGCGGGTTGGTGGAATGCACATGTGGCAGAATTTGTATGAAATTTGTCACATGCAGGTTTCCTCACGATGTTTTCCTTCACCGCTGAGCACGAGATGAATTATAAAGACAAATTAAGCACATGAAACAGCGGTGCTTGCCTGGGTTTGAACCCGCAATCATCGGTTAAGATGCAGGCGTTCTAACCTATTTCTACACATACGTACGGACAACCCGTACAAGCATATTGAAGCGTCAAGAAGACATAATATTTTTGAAAAACTAATCCGTTTGGAGGAGAGTGTGTCTTCAATTTCCTTATACTTGCATCTTGTGTTTCCAAAGAATGTGATAGATTTATTAATACTTATTTTGTTCATTGTGTTCATATATATACCTAAGTATATAAATCTAGTGTGCTAATATATCCTCTAGACAAGTGCAGGCGATTTTATAGTCCAGGCGCATATCTTAAATAATTGTATCCGATTTATATATTAATTAGAAGAGAAAGAAATCTTCCGTTTTTGAAGTTAGTATAACATTGACGGAAAATTCTAATCACTTTTAAACAAGCCAACTCGGATTTAAAAAAATGAGTTTAGAGATTTACATAGTAAAGTAAAAAGAAACAGCCTGTAAATTTCCTACTGCTGAGGTAAGGCCTCCTCTTCCATTAAGGAGAGGATTTGGAACATATTCCACCACGCTGTTCCAATGCGGGTTGGTGGATTGCACATGTGGCAGAAATTCGATAAAATTAGACACATGCAGGTTTCCTCACGATGTTCTCCTTCACCGTCGAGCACGAGATAAATTATAAGCACAAATTAAGCACATGTATGTAGTGGTGCTTGCCTGGGTTTGAACCCGCAATCATCGGTTAAGATGCACACGTTCTAACCACTGGGCCATCTTAGCTCTGAGAGATTTACATGTTTTTTTTTATTGATTGTTGAATTAATTGTCACTTCTATAAGAGTGTGTTTATAATTAAAATGTTAAATTCGACTGCGTTCCAATAGATGACAATTTAGCTTTTTAAAATATAGAAAATGTTTAAATACCTTTAAGATTATTGAAAGGCTCCTTTTCTAAAATAAATACCAAATCTATATTAACAGATAAAGAGGGGTTTTAATGTGTTGCCCAACTGCAAAACTTTACTTAGGAATACAGTGCGATTTGAAGGTTGTACAAATAATATTTTTAGATGAGTAGCTGCGTTTAGTAGCTACTCCCGCTTTTAATTTAGACAACACATAGTGAGTTTCATGTACAGTCGTCAGAAAAGGTTCGTCACCTTAAGGTCTATTTTCGCGTGCTCAGTGTGAGCGATAGCCTGCTTTACCGTACGAGAATGACATATTGCGTCGCAGTTATTTGATATTTAGATTCAAAAGTTACTAAGAGTTTAAGACTTGATAAAGGAATTAATTTGAAAACCGACGAAGGTTTTCTTACTCTGACTGTACTTGTATTATGAATAAACACAGTTGTATTTATAAATAGACTAGCAACTCGCTCTAACTTCTTACGAGTCAAAGCTGGTACTAAATATACTACAGAATTTATTTATTTACGACATCACATTAGAAACTTCTAAAAGTATCAGTGTTTCTTTACTATATTGTCCATGTATTATATTCAAAAATCTTCCTTTCGAATTACTCTATCTATTAAAAAATTCGCATCCAAATCCGTTGCGGAATTTTAAAGATCTAAGCATACATAGGGACAGACAGCGGTAAGCAACTTGGTTTTATACTATGTAATGAAAATATCCATTAAATTATGTATTTTTTTGTTTTAATCATCATAAATATAAAAATATATTGTTCTTATTTATAGTTTGAAATAGGAACTAATAATATTGTTCACATAACCTTAGGTACTTTATACCTATTTACAATCTATGGCAGAATTTGTTCACACATCAATAAAAATATAAGAAATATTCATAAAAACAAATTTAGTACTCGTTGATTAATTTTAAATATTTTAAAACCGACTTAATACTCAGAGCTGACAACATTACAAGACTTTCTTCAAGAATACTTGAGCATTGTATGGTTTATCTTTTTAAATATTTCATAACAAATGAACAAATAAGTAGAAATTGAAGCCATTTCTTATACCCTGATCTATCAACAACCAAACATATAATTGTAACTGTATTTCCACTGGCTCACTCATCATTAAATCTGGAATACATATACACTACTGTCTTCTTTCAACTTCTAATTTGTATGATACTGGATTGAATACCATATAACATGCATTTGCAAATCATATACCATAAAAACCCATTTTTTAAATTCAAAATGTCTTTTTTTTACTTAAGGACAGTCTATTAACTACAGGGCGCTATGACAGATATATACATTATATTTCTCACATAACACACAAACAAATCATATATAAATACATATCGTTGACTCCCTGACTATACTCCTTTTACAAATTGCAATGACATCTTTTGTTAAAAATAATCATCCCTTAAAAATATTTATTGATAAAGTCGAGTTCTTAATTATAAATTGATTTATTTTCACGATACAATACATCGGCGAGTAATAAATCTGTTTTTATATACTGATAAAGATATTGATAACAATTTTATAAAAGTAAAAAATAGATATAAATATTTATTTTAATTAAAACTTCAAATAGACTGCACAATTACATTATACAATTTAAAAATATTTAATTTATATTCTGTTCTTAAACTATTATATAATATAATTTCAATTTGTTATTATCAACGTTATATGTAAACACCGTTAGATTATAATCTAACAAGGGAGATTGTAAACTGTCGATAGATTGTAAACGTATATTCAACTTACATTAAAACATGTACAATTTCGATAGTTCAAAATAATTAAAGCCGAGATGGCCCAGTGGTTAGAATACGTGCATTAATTTGTGTTTATAATTCACCTCGTGCTGGCTGTGACGGATAACATCGTGAGGACACTTGCATGTGACTAATTGCAACTACATTCTGCTACTTGTGTATCCACAAACACACATTAGAGCAACGTTGTGGAATATACTCCAAACCTTTACCTCAAAGGGAGAGGAGGTCTTAGCTCAGCACGGGGGAAATTACATGCTGTACTGTACTGTGTACTATAATGGTTAGGTTACGATATATTATATATTATAATCTACCGAACATGCGTTAAATTGTAAGCATTATGTTTCGGATCACAATCTCGCGAGATTAGATTAGATAGATTATTATCTAACAGTATTTACAATTTAACGGTGACATATATATTGGAAGGTACGTTTCGAGCTACGGTTTAAATTGCACATTAATTTATAAATCCTACATATTTAGAAATGTCTAGTTTAAACCACACTCATACATCTTAAACCCGAAAATATTATATATAATTAATAAAATACATCGCAATAGTTCAAAGTACAAAATTTTAAAATATTTAAATAAACAATATATAAACAATGGCAAGAATAAAAATTTACTTATAGAAAAATGGCAACACTTTTAACAGATTATATTTAAATTGATTATTTGCAGTTGTAACTAATCTAAGTCACAATAATTCGGTTTTCGATGAATATTTTTATGTATGTATGTGATGTTGTCTCATACATACATACATGTTCATGATTTATTTACATGAACTGTTATTCGTGAATTTTGGCACAGAGTATGTAAATAAGTTAGCAAAACAGATTAAAAAAACTTTAAATATTGTTTTCCATACATTTATCTTTGTATTACAATTAAGTGTAATATCTGAAAATGTTTTTGATCATATTTTATGGACGAGTTTACACCATTCAATCCTGGAGTACTATTCTGTAAAACCTTGCTCGTTCATTTAATTTACTACTGACTTCTGATAGTATTTTCATGTATGTCTGTTTGTCAGTCATTCATTTTTAATCTGTTCATTCAATTGTGTTGAATATTCAGTAAGTTTTTCTACCTAATTAATTTTTCTTATAAGTCCTTAGTTGTATATTGTATGTAATTATTATCCCGGTTAGGTAGCTGATACGATTATTATTGATGAGTTTTGTTTACAGAATAGCCCTACAGTTATTTAGGTAAGTTGTTCATATCTAGTTCCCCACGCGTGGGCTGTTTCGTAACCTATATTGTTTACATATAAGTTATTTATCAGTAATTCTCAATTCAGCTAGTTCCTTCTCTTCATCCACTTCATCCTCGTCTTCTGAACCATGTACTGATGCCGCTGGTGTGGTCGCTCCTGTAAAAGATCAAAAGATTTCTTTAAAAGAGAATGTAATAACTTTTTTGAGTGGAACTTCTTGGGCAGTGAAAGAGTTTCAAAGATGCGATCGTTTTGGCGTTTGTTACACGAGAAAGAAAGAGATAACAGATGAATAAAGAGAGACGGAGAATCATGGGAAATGTATCAATCTTGAGCTGTATTTTTAAAGTTTAAATATAGAACTCATTAAGAAGTTTATTGTAGTTTATATACTAAATACCAAACTGTAACTTCACAGATTGCTTAAAGCTACTATGTAAAAGTTATAAATACAAATGTGATCTAAAAAAAATTCAGAACAAATAAAGTGAGCAACATATTATTCTAGAAACTTATCGTCTTACAAAATGTAATGTGACAAACACACTGGTTGCAAATGTGTCGAATTCTCATTTAATACGTGTAGTAGATAGATTTACACAAAGCCATACCAATGTGTCAAATTCAAAATACATCTTATTATAGGACTTCTTCACTAATAATCATCTACTTATTTGTTCTACGAACATTTTCAATAGGACAATTTCTTACAGGACAACTACTTAACAGTACCGGTGTATGTTATACACTCTGTATCCTAAGCGAATAGAGATTACGTGCTAGACCAACGTTTTATACAAGCGTCAAAACGGGGCTGTAAAATTGACCTTCTAACTTCGGGTAGTTTCCGAGTATTTATGGTCGCTTTGTCAGACTTGGAGTCGAAGGTAACCTCATCATGTGACTTTAAGGTTTATTGGTATAGTACTAACTAACAATAATCCGCTACTATAGGTCTTACAAAGTTAAGCCTCATTCTACGTAATTCGTCGAATTGTGCAAAATCTATATACGAATTCAAAATACCAGATATATTTGTAGGGAGTTGGCGAATTTCGTTACGTTGTTAACTTGCGTCCCTTAGAATGCATCTCTGATTCTATTTATTTTCAGAAGAGTTATGGAAATCCTGACGAGCTGAGATGGCCCAGTGGTCAAAACACGTGCATCTTAACCGATGATTTCGGGTTCAAACCCAGGCAAGCACCACTACATATATGTGCTTAATTTGTGCATATAATTCATCTCGTGCTCGGCGGTGAAGGAAAATATCGTGGGGAAACCTGCATGTGTCTAATTTCATTGAAATTCTGCCACATGTCTATTCCACAAACCCGAATTGAAACAGCGTGTTGGAATATGTTCTAAGCCCTCTCCTTAATGGAAGAGGAGGCCATTAGCCCAGCATTGGGAAATTTACAGGCTGTTAATTTTATGGAATTCCACTTTATTGGGAGACATGAGCAAAACCTCTTTATATCGTTACTGAAAGAGGTATTTTTAGAGGCGCAATTAAATGACAACGCGACTACAAATATAGCAGACGCGTTTCTTAAACTGTAATAAATCCAATAACCCACCATGAGCAAACCACATAAGAAATTCGCCAACTCCCTAACCATTCGTAATCCATACAAAAAGTGTGTCAAAAACAACTCCAAGTGCAGTCACCAAACATGACAAGTCTTTCAACAGACGAACCTACTCCGATGGCTCGACACAGTCTCCCAACTTTGAGATCAGCTGATCTATTTGCTCTGTGACAGCCTCGTTTAACGGCTCCAAGAAATCGTTTGGCGTTTGGTAATCCTCTTGTTCCGACTCAGTGAAGTCTAGATTCTTCTCGAAGGTTACTTCTAGATCGGTACCGCTCTCCAGGTCTGTTATTTCGAGGATTTCCAGAGACTTCCTGACAATCGCGTTTCGTTTCTGATCTATTTCCGTTTGGACCTGTTCATCTTTGGTATCTCTGTGCTTTTCTATTTCCTTGTGATAGGAAGCCGTGAGCCACGACATTTCGTGGTGACTTCTCCGCACTAATATGTGCCACAGATTATAAATATTTTTATCGCTTTATTCCAATAAAAATAAGATTTATAAATGGCGGTCAAGTACATCACTATTCGCATTACCGTTGCAACTTTGACGGATAACAAAAAAAAAACAACAAAAAACCACAAACATCAATTATTTAGCGCACACGAATCAATGTTTTTGCTGACCGTACTGATTTGCCGCCATTTATAAATCTAATTACATTCTGATATCATTATTGCAACTTAAAATATTATATATTGACGACCTCCGTGGTCGAGTGTCGTGTACACCGGGTTTCGTGGGTACGCCACTCCGAGGTCCCGGGTTCGATTCCCGGCGGAATCGATATAGATTATAATTAGTTTTCTATGTTGTCTCGGGTCTGGGTGTTTGTGGTATCGTTACTTCTGATTCTCCACAACACAAGTGCTTCAGCTACTTACATTGGGATCAGAGTAATGTATAGTAGGACACAAATTAGATGTAGCATCGGAAAATGAAATGGAATGAAATTAAAACCGATTACTGCCGATTTATACAACCAATAGAAATGGCTCCCTATCGCGCCATTCGACGCTATTCGTCGCTATAGATTCACGCGTCAAAGAAAGCAAGTGCATGTAAATCCACGTGTCAAATTGACGAATATATTTGGTCATATGATACTACAAGTTATTACGTTTGTGCAAAGATCATATTCGCATGAGAAATAAATATTGATAATTTGGTACAGCGTACTCAATTCGGATGTGATCGGTTTTACGAATTTTGCCGATGCGACATCTAAGTTGTGTCGTACTGTATGTGATGTTGTCTGATATATACTCACTCGAATGTGTGGGGCTGGGAGGTTCGGATATGGGCCGGGGGTAGTTAAACCGCTTGCCGAGCTCCTGGTCCATATGGTCCACGTAGTCCGGGTACACTATCTTCAGAGCCTGCGCTCGCGCTTGACGGTAATACTGAAAATGAAATTTAACTTCAAAATCAACTGTCATCCTTTTAATAGATATATACAGGATTATTGGTAACTCGACGTATATCCGTTAGGAGGTGATAGGGGTGACTATTTGCAATAATTTTAACCCCCATATGCATAATCCAAAAGTGAACCATTTTTGAATTGACACGTTTTTTTCAAAATTTGTCAAAAATGCAACTTCAAAAATTTATTTAAAAAAAAAGTTTTAATTAAAATCTATTTTTTTCTTTTGTTTTTTAAAAACGATTAAACACTGGATATTTGTCAATAAATTTTTGAAGTTGCATTTTTGACAAATTTTGAAAAAAGCTAAAAAACGTGTCAACTCAGAAATGGTTCACTTTTGGATATAGGGGTTAAAATTATTGCAAATAGTCACCCCTATCACCTCCTAACGGATATACGTCGAGTTACCAGTAACCCTGTATATGATTCAACTTATGATTAATGTCCCAATCTTGGGAGCTATGATAATATGTCCATTGTGTGAGTTACACTGGCTAACTTACCCTCCAAACTGGACAGTAGGAACATTAAATACTGAATAGCAAAGGTCTTAGACAAAATAGATCTTTGAAATTATGTTTTATTAGATGGTAAGTGTGGCAAAGCCGTCTCGGTAGGTACACCCAGTCATCAGATATTCTATTGCCAAACAATAGTACTCAGTATTGTTTTCGTCCAGTTTGGAGGGTGAGTGAGCTAGTGTAACTAGCAAGGTTGATAGTCTATTGGGGATGTAAGAAATAGTTAATATTTGTTAAGCGCCTGTCTATAAATGATAGTGACCACTTACAATCAGGTGACCAATTTTCGCCGTCTTATGATATCATAAAAAAAGAGTTTTATTTAACATTTATATTTACTGTCATTTTCTAACATATATACTTACAATGCCAAGATTCCTCCAGTCCATGAGGTCCGACAGTCTCTCAGTCCTGTTCCTCTGGATGATACGCTGTCGACGTGTCAATCTGTTACAAAACAATTGATATATTTTTAAATAATCTTCTCTTTAAATATTCTAAATCAAATATATTAATGTGTTATTATTGTTAGCATATTTATTTTAATATGATCATATTTTATTGTTTTAATGTATTAAAGTATTATCAGAATAAATAATTCGATTTAAATAGTTGTTACAATTTGCCTTGATTGTCAACATCCGGTTTTGACTAAATTGTTTTTTTAAAATGGATCGAAACCGGATGTTGCTACAGTCGGAGGAGGGGCGTGTAAACATTAAATACTAGGAGTAAGCCTAGAAATGGCCATTCTTACTTTAATCGTCGAATTGGAAGGATCGAAAACCACTTCAGGAGAGATAAAGTATTGATTGTGAGGAGAGTTTTTGTATTATTCCAACGTTATATATAACGGAACAGCATGCCCGAGCCCGTTTTTAAAAAACATGACGTCACTATAGCTGACGTCACGAGTGTCAGGGTTTCGATCTTTATCCATTCGGATTTTTTAAATTAAATTCAGGGAATATTCTTCTCTAATTTATTTCAATATGAGGCGGTCCGTTCGCTCCGACAGCTTGACCAAGCCTGTCGATACCGGCGGGCGCTTGATCCTTTATAACTAAAATAGGTGGGTAGACTTATTCACTCAACATAACAGCTGTTTACAAACACTAAAATATTTCAGACTAATTTAACATTTCAAAATTCACTAAAAATTATTAATTTAACAATCGGTTTTAATTTATTAAAATAATCATTTCTGGACACGTGTTTTTCTTAAATTCGTGGTTTCGCGCCGACATATATATTATATATTATTATAGCTTTACCCGGGTCAGTCGTCAGCACAGAACAACTGGTTTGTTGGAGAAATATATTCACATCTTACAAACATCTACACAAATATTCGTAACGTGTACATTGAGGGTAAGAAAACCTTCGTCAGTTTTTAAATTAATTCCTTTATCAAGTCGTAAATTCTTAGTACCTTTTGAATCTAAACATCAAAACATTGCACGCAATATGTCACTCTCGATCGGTAAAGCAGATTATCGCTCATACTGAGCACACGAAAATAGATCTTAAGGTGACGAACCTTTTCTTACCCCGACTGTACAATAATTATTATTAGCAGTCATTGTTGTTCGTATAGTACTAAGGGCCTTAATGAAAATTAATATTTACCGTCCGATAGTTGTCACATACAAATTTACATATATACACTAGCAATAAAGTTTTAAAGGCCATAATGCGCCATTATATATATCTATGATAATATTATAAATGTGAAATTATTTCTGTCTTTAACAACCAAACCATTACACCGAATTCGATGAAATTTCGTATAAGCTAGCTTAAATATACGAGAGTCGAGATGGCCCAGTGGTTAGAACGCGTGCATCTTAACCGATGATTGCGGGTTCAAACCCAGGCAAGCACCGCTGATTCATGTGCTTAATTTGTCTTTATAATTCATCTCGTGCTCAGCGGTGAAGGAAAACAAACAACAAACCTGCATGTGACAAATTTCATAGAAATTCTGCCACATGTGTATTCCACCAACCCGCATTGGAACAGCGTGGTGGAATATGTTCCAAACCTTCTCCTCAATGGGAGAGGAGGCCTTTAGCCCAGCAGTGGGAATTTACAGGTTGTTGTTGTTGTTGTTGTAGCTTAAATATCAAGGAAACACAGACAACCTCCCCCCCCCACAACATGGTCATACAGATACTCACTTGGTGAAATCAAACATGTATTGTGCCAGCTGCTGCACGGAGCCTTCCAGCGAGATGTACCGCCGGTCCACCACGTATATGCCGTACGACATCGGGTCAGCTATGTTCTCCTGCATGAAGCAACCGAATCCTGGAATAAATTACATTGTTTAATAATAATATACAACAACAACAACAACAACAGCCTGTAAATTCCCACTGCTGGGCTAAAGGCCTCCTCTCCCTTTGAGGAGAAGGTTTGGAACATATTCTACCACGCTGTTCCAATGCGGGTTGGTGGAATATACATGTGGCTAAATTTCTATGAAATTTGTCACATGCAGGTTTCCTCACGATGGGTTCGAACCCGCAATCATCGGTTAAGATGCACGCGTTCTAACCACGGGCCATCTCGACTCATGTCGAGATGGCCCGTGGTTAGAACAGTGGTTAGTTGTAAATAATAATAATAATATATTTATTCTCTCCCACATTACAGACATTAATCATCACTTTAAAAGCATCTTAATATAAAGTACAATTGTGTGTGGGAGACAGGAGCGCAAACTGGGTTGCCCTGTGCTAAAGGTCTGCTGGCTCCACCTCTAGGATATCAATTATTTGTTATATAAATTTACATGTAATATGAAAAAGACCAAACATGACATATACATTGTAAATTATAAAAAAAAAAGACAAATAAAATGAAAGTAATTTATGTTCGTGAATTTGTTGTGCGCGAATCGTTTAAAATGATGATATCTATTTATAAGACTTTTGTGGGTTTTTTTATGATGTAGTTTGGCGGACGAGCATATTGGCCACCAGATGGTTAGTGGTCACCATCACCCATAGACAATGACGCTGTAAGAAATATTAACTATTCCTTACATCGTCAATGCGCCACCAACCTTGGGAACTAAGATGTTATGTCCCTTGTGCCTGTAGTTACACTGGCTCACTCACCCTTCAGACCGGAACACAACAATACTGAGGACTGTTATTTGGTGGTAGAATATCTGATGAGTGGGTGGTGCCTACCCAGGCGGGCTTGCACAAAGCCCTATCAATAAGTAAAATGTGTATGTATATTTATTTATTTGTTAAATATAAATCTATACATATAATAAAATTGGATCGTCTGTTTGAAAATATTACAATAACCACATTATACTAAATAGATATGTATGTATACAGGATACATATACCGAAATAACATTCTTTACATTTTTTGTCAATCTGTCTGTCTGTTCTGGCTAATCTGGAAGGGCTGGACCGATTTTGACGGGACTTTCATTGACAGATAGCTGATCTAATAAGGAGCGGTTTAGGCTACTTTTATAATTCAAATACCTGTTGACTTCCAAGCAGGATACATTAATTTAAATAATTGTATTTAACTAACATGACTTTGTATTTTTTAAATGTTGAAAAAGAGTAACTACTGAGTTTCTCGCCGGTTCTTCTCGGTAGAATCTACTTTGCGAACTGGTGGTAGCTTCACCGCTTAAAAGCCTACTTGAATAAAGTTTATTTTGATTTTTGAATGCATTCGAAGTCGCGGGCACAGCTAGTAAATAACAAACATCCCATATTTGGCCTACATTGCTGTATATACAACATACACTACACGAAATTGAAAACGAATCACGGCAAAATAGACCATAGCACTTAGATGATAAAGTCTCCACAGCCTACCGGAGAGATTGGTGGTGATGCTGGGTATGCCCATGACGGTGCACTCGGCCGGCGTGTACCCCCACGGCTCGTAGTAGGAGGGGAACACGCCCAGGTGACAGCCGCGGACGAACTCCTCGTAGTCCAGACCGAAAAGCGGGTTCGTGGACGTCAGGAACTCCGGGTGGAAGATCACCTGACAACAGACAAAACATAGACTATACATTAATAGACTCTTAGAGATGGCCGTGTGGTTAGAACGCGTGCATCTTAAACGATGATTGAGTGTTCACAGGCAAGCACAATATATATGTGCTTAATTTGTGTTTATAATTCATCTCGTGCTCGGCGGTGAAGGAAAACATCGTGGAAACCTGCATGTGTCTAATTTCATCGAAATTCTGCCACATGTGCATTCCAACCCGCATTGGAACAGCGTGCTGGAATATATTCCAAACCCCTCTCCTTAATGGAAGAGGAGGCCTTAGCCCAGCAGTGGGTAATTTACAGGCTGTTACTTAACTTTTTTTACTTTATGCCCGTTTAAAAATAAATCTTGTATCTACACTAATATTATAAAGAGGAAAACTTTGTTTGTTTGGTTGTAATGAATAGGCTCAAAAACTACTGGACCGATTTTAAAAATTCTTTCACCATTCGAAAGCTAAATTAATCCCGCATAACATAGGCTAAATTTTATTTTGAAAAAAAATAGGGTTCCGTAAGATATTTTGGGTTTTTCGGACAAAAAAGGAAAAAATCTACCAAAAATGATTGATTTTTTGCGTATGATAAACCTAAACTATAAAAGATAGAACTATAAAATGTTCTAACTCCGGTCCTTAGAGGGCATAATGACCTCCGACCCTAAGAACCTCATCAGATTCGTGGCTGATGTTGGTCTGGCTGAGGTGTTGTGATCACGAATTTGAGGATCATCACAATAAATCCAAGCGCCGGTTGCAGTAATTCTTGTAAGTAATGTGACCGTGCCTCAGCAGTAGGGATATTAGAAGACTGATTATGAACCGTTATCTACGCGGGCGAAGCCGCGGGCGACCGCTAGTGTTTAATATTAACAAAAAATTATTGTTCAATTTGCAGATGTCTGTGTATAACTTATGAATTCTATATTGGGCAGCTTTAGTAGTATTACTTCCATGAGAGGCATCCCATATTTTTTTCGTTTTTATTCTTCATGTGCATTTGAATTACAAAATTAGTCTAAGTTACTCCCAATTACATCAGCTATATACCAGAGAGTACCATCAAAATCTATCCAGCCATTCCAGAGGAAAGAATCAACAGATTGTCTATCTCATTCTAATTCATGTTCTTATAGTTATTAATTAATGTCTTTATTTATAGCACAGCACTATTCCTCTAACTACATATATCCACTTTAATTTTACTCATAAAATTGCAAAAACAATAATTAAACTACATTTATAATGAACCACAGATTATTTATATCTTGACCAATCACGTCAATTCAATTCAAGGTCAAAGTCGCCATCTTGATTCCTACGGTTAGATTCTGCTAATTGTCACGTAACTCACTTTAACTTTGTCGTTGACTGTATTGAATAGCTGACACCGACGTACGGAGTTTAACACGGGGTCGCTCCAGTCGTCCACCTGGAATCAAAAATCAAAAATCAAAATCAAAATATACTCTAACAAGTGGGCTTTTACAAGCACTTTTGAATCGTCATTTAACAATTAAGTGAAGCTACCACCGGTTCGGAAAGTAAAGTCTACCGAGAAGAACCGGCAAGAAAATCAGTAGTTACTCTTTTTTCAATATTTAAAAAATACAATCATATTAGTTAAATACAATTATATATGTGTGTAATGTATCCTGCCTGGAAGTCAACAGGTATTAATTCCAAGCTTTTCTATCATCTACAAAATATTTATACATGTTTGAAATAAAGCAGGTCTCCGGTAATCCGACGGATGTTTTGCAGGGCAGTGTCGGGCTATCAAAATTTTCGAATAATAGAGTACCCTACTGCCAAAGATTAAGACCCCTAATAGTCCGGAACTTTTTATAAAACAGTACCCTGTAAAATCAAAATCAAAATAAACTTTATTCAAGTGGGCTTTTACAAGCACTTTTGAATCGTCAATTAACAATTAAGTGAAGCTACCACCGGTTCGGAAAGTAAAGTCTACCGAGAAGAACCGGCAAGAAAATCAGTAGTTACTCTTTTTCAACATTTATATAATACATTCAAATTAGTTAAATACAATGATTTATGTTTGTAATGTATCCTGCCTGGAAGTCAACAGGTATTAATTCCAAGCTTTTCTATCATCTACAAAATATTTATACATGTTTGAAATAAAGCGGGTCTCCGGTAATCCGAAGAACGTTTTGCAGGGCAGTGTCAGATTATCGAAATTTTCGAATAATAAAGTACCTTACTGCCAAAGATTAAGACCCCTAATAGTCCGGAACTTTTTATAAAACAGTACCCTGTAAAATCAAAATCAAAATAAACTCTACTCAAGTAGGCTTTTACAAGCACTTTTGAATCGTCATTTTACAATTAAGTGAAGCTACCACCGGTTCGGAAAGGAGATTCTACCGAGAAGAACCGGCAAGAAACTCAGTAGTTACTCATTTTCAACAATCACAAAACAAGTAATCTGCCAAGTTACATTATATTGGATGTATAAGAGTCTATATGTTATACTCTGAAGTATAAATAAGTTATATTATAAAATGAAGACCCCGGCTGAGTCTGTCTGTCTATTTTCGCGATAGACTCCAAAACGACTGAACAGTTTTTCATTCGGTTTTCACTAATACACAGAGGATATGGACTAGTATATAATTAATTGAGGATTTTGGTAAATAAGTTGAAATGGAACGGCTATTGTTGAAAAGGAACAACAACAACAACAGCCTGTAAATTCCCACTGCTGGGCTAAAGGCCTCGTCTCCCTTTGAGGCAGAATGCACATGAAGAAGGCACATGTGGCAGAATTTCTATGAAATTTGTCACATGCAGGTTTCCCGACGTTTTCCTTCACCACTGAGCACGAGATGAATTATAAAGACAAATTAAGCACATGAATCAGCGGTGCTTGTCTGGGTTTGAACCCGCAATCATCGGTTAAGATGCACGCGTTCTAACCACTGGGCTATCTCTGCTCAGAAAGGAACAAAAAATATAAATGACAGGTAAAAACAATTAAATAAACGACGTATGTCCAGTGATAACAAAAACCGGTTAGAACCGGTTCGGCACTTACGACGTTGTGCGTGGTGACGGGCGGCAGGCCGTCGCGCTGCAGCGCGTAGATGCAGCGCTTGAGGCGCACCGTATCCTCCTTGTGCAGGAGATCCGACGCGTCTGGCAGGTGACCGCTGGAACACGAAAGGGAATCTTCTAGAAAAATCTATACTGGTTACTACTGGTTAAAGAATTTCTGGAAATAGTGAGGCATTTGTTTTATAATAACAACAACAACACTGATGGGCAGTGGGAAATTTACAGGCCTCCTCTCCCTTTGAAGATAAGGTTTGGAATACATTTCACAGCGTTGTTTCAATTGGGTTTGGTGGAATACACATGTGGCATAATTCTATGAAATTAGACACGTGCAGGTCTCCTCACGATGTTTCCTTCACCACCAAGTACGAAATGAATTATAAACACAAATTATGCAAATAAATATTCAACGAAGATGTTTTTAAGATGCAGCCGTTCTAACCACTGGGCCAGCTCAGCTTACATTGTATAATGATTGTTAAAAAAGGTCCTAAGCGACATAATAAATCCAAGCAATATTAAACTTTCTCACCTCAAACATATGTCATACATTCGCTTGCCGATCTTCTGCTGTATGTCGTTGATCGTGTCCCTCAGGGCCTTTGTGACGGCGTGCCCCCTCAGACTCTCGACGTTGAAGTTATTTGTCTTCGCGGGGAATATTAGAAACGCGACCACTGTCATTTCAGATCCTGAAGACTGGAAGTATATTAGAAAATATATTTAATACAAACTGGGCGTCATTTTTTAGTATGGAATAGGTTGGCGGACGAGCATATGGGCCACCTGATGGTAATTGGTCACCATCACCCATAGACAATGACGCTGTAAGAAATATTAACTATTCCTTACATTGTCAATGCGCCAACCTTGGGAACTAAGATGCTATGTCCCTTGTGCCTGTAGTTGCACTGGCTCACCCACCCTTCAAACCGGAACACAACAATACTGAGTACTGTTATTTGGCGGTAGAATAACTGATGAGTGGGGGGTACCCAGGCACAAAGCCCTACCACCAAGTACAAATAATGGCCAATAATTTAATGGTGTATTGAGAAAATAGTTGGTAACAAGAAATCAAAGAATCTTGCCCCAGCAGTGGCACATACCTTCAAGTAATGGTTCAACCTGGCCAGCGCCTCTATGAAGATGTCCGCCCCTTTGTTACCGAACTCGTATCGTCCGGCGATGAAGAAATACAACGTTTTGTCTAAATCGAAGTTGAAATGGCTGAAAGGAATATAATAATAATATACCATATTTTTATTATCTGTGAAATGAACATTTGTCAATGCTTGTAACACTGAATATTGTAATGTTAAATGATGATTCTAAAGTGCTTGTAAAAGTCTACTTGAATAAAGTATATTTTATATGTTATAAGAAGTTTCCCGAATGCAGGCTATTTTGACTGCCTATGTGCAAAATTTTAGCACCATATCTGACGTCACAGTACCCAAAATGACTTAATAAAATCATAATCAAAATGAACTTTATTCAAGTACTTTTGAATCGTCATTTAACAACTATAATAAGCAGGGCCGTATTTATGGAAGGGCAACCGGGGCAACTGCCCTGGGGCCTCCACATTAGTGGGGGCCACAGTTTTCAGCAAGTTAACAAATACCGAGATATAGTCAAATTATAATAATTTTATTATTTAATATTTTAAAAGTTACCGATACAAGTAAATAAATCATAGCTTACTGATTGAAATAAAAAGTAATTAATTCATGATAAAATAATGCCACCACTACTTTGTGGCCCGGGGGCCTCCAGACCTTTAAATCCAACTCTGATAATAAGGGAAGGTACCACCGGTTTCAGAAAGTAGATTCTAACAAAAAGGACCGGCAAGAAACTCAGTGGGTACAATTGATAATAGTTGTAACTAAATCTTCATTTGAGATTCACTTGTCTAACCCCTTAACCAATCCAGCTCTTATTGTGTGTTTGTGTAACAACAACAACAACAACAGCCTGTAAATTCCCACTGCTGGGCTGAAGGCCTCCTCTCCCTTTGAGGAGAAGGTTTGGAACATATTCCACCACGCTGTTCCAATGCGGGTTGGTGGAATGCACATGTGGCAGAATTTCGATGAAATTAGACACATGCAGGTTTCCTCACGATGTTTTCATTCACCGCTGAGCACGAGATGAATTATAAAGACAAATTAAGCACATGAATCAGCGGTGCTTGCGTGTGAACCCGCAATCATCGGTTAAGATGCACGCGTTCTAACCACTGGGCCATCTCGACTCGTGTTTGTGTAAGAGTTGCACAAATTGAGCACATGAGATCAATGGCGCCCAATCGGGCTTATACCTAATAATTCATTATTAATCTTCGTCTAAGATTTACTTGTCTTTTCTGACTCAGCCATTCTCCTTAATTATGTTGTCTTAAATTTTCGCGATTATTATAAATTTAAATAAAACTAGTTATTACGGATTTTAATCGCGTATATTAATTATTTTGAGACCTATCACGAGTAATATTCCTTTACAAACTGCAGGAGTATATAAACTCGAATGTGAGTGTGGTTTATCTTACATAGGCCAAACAAAGAGAAGTATCGGTACCAGGGTCAAGGAACACATAGGAGATGTCAAAAATAGGCGTTCTTCAATCCTCCTTGATTATGAGTTATCTGCGCTCAGAACTGTTTCCGTATAGATTCCAGTTAAAATCGAGTTTAAGAATTCCAATAGTTGAAGTAGCCTTCCTCACCCATAGAAGTGTCCCCTGGAGAACTCGTTGATCTTGTCCTTGGCGAGCGCGTGCAGGTTCTGAAACTCGTGCAGCGCCGAGAACTTCTTGACATTCAGACCGTTCGGCGTGATGAAGTCCGGCTTCCGTTTCAGGAGATGTTCCGCCTCGTATCCTAGTGACGAAACGATTATAAGTGACAACTTCAATTTCTCATACGTATACGGCATCGGTAGGCAGACAGACTGTAGGTAACAGATATATATATATATATATACATATATATAAATATATATATATATGTCAGTTACCTACTATTTATTTATTTTTAAAGTGGCTTTTATTTGTGCCAAGAAGGCACAGATTATTTCGCCAATGTCACGTGCGAAACTGACATATATAGGTAACTGACAGCTGTACGTAACTGTCAGATATAGGTAACTGACAGATATAGGTAACTGACGGCTGTAGGTAACTGACAACTGTAGGTAACTGATTGCTGTAGATAACTGAAAGCTGCAGCAATCTGACAATTGTAGGTAACTGACAGTAGTGGGTAACTGACAGTAGTAGGTAACTCCGACACAAGTGCTCACCCGTGATGTCGGAGACGGTGGTGAAGACGTGCGTCATGTGCGCGGCCGCGCGCTCCATGCAGTAGCGGTGGTAGATCTGCCGCTTGCCGGCCTCCTCGTCCACGGAGAACTGGAACGACATTAGGACATTACATCAATATTAATTACCAAGTTTAATGACCTTTATTTATTTATTTTTTCAAAAGTGCGGGAAGTTAATTTAGTATTCAACTTTGTCGTTTCGTTAACTCAAAACGATTGTAAAAATACATTGGTAGAAAAGCATATTATTCGATACAAGATTTCATTTATGTTAAAAAGCGTGGAGTTAATACCTGTTCACTTCCAGGCAGGATACATTACAAATTCTATTTAACTAACATGACTGTATTTTTTAAATATTAAAAAAGAGTAACTACTGAGTTTATTGCCCGTTCTTCCCGGTAGAATCTACTTTCCGAACCGGTGGTAGCTTCGCTTAATTGTTAAATAACGATTCAAAAGTTCTTGTAAGAGCCTACTTGAATAAAGTTTATTTTGATTTTGATTTATCATAGCAGTATTATTTACCTTATCCAAGTTATTGTAAAAGTCAGTGTTGCCAGCGCAAAGGTACCGGCCGAGCAGTGTTGCGTGTGTCGTGAACACCGTCGCTACGTCGACGTGACGGACCCTACAACACACGGACGGACATTATAACCTTTAATTAATAATATATAAGAAACTGTATATATAAATCATATCTTAGACTTATTTAAGGCTACGTTAAGCAATCGATATCTTTTCATAAATTATCAATAACCTATTTCGAATGGAAGCAAAAGAGGAAATAATAGATAGATAGATAGAGTTGTTTTGAATAACAAACAATACACAAAAAATATTTATTGTGTTTTTAAAGTATAGGAGTTCTACAAGGATCAAACGTAGGACCAATATGTTATCTCGTTTATAAAAATGAACAGAAGACACACAAAAAGTAACAGTATTAGTACAGAGTATTCGTAAAAATAAGCCCGACATTATAAGCCCATCTGGATAGGTACCACCCATTCAGATATTCTACCGCCAAACAACAGTACTTGGTATTGTTGTATGTCCGGTTTGAAGAGTGAGCCAAGGTAACTACAGGCAAAAGGCACATAGCATCTTAGTTCCCAAGGTTGGTGGCGCACTGGCGATGTAAGGAATGGCTTATGTTTCTTACAGCGCCATTGTCTATAGGCGGTGGTGACCACTTACCATCAGGTGGCCCACATGTTCGTCCGCCAACCAATAGCATAAACTTTTCGAACTTAATAACGTATATCGTCTAACCTTAAGACAATCAGACCGATACCAGCTTGCCACTCATGAAAGTGCGCGACAACTCGTGGTGGTGTATCGCTGTAGCTTTCCGCCGCCTTACGGAACTGTAACGACCAATATTGGATACATTTGTTAAAGGCTTTATTACATTTTTTAAATTTAGAACGCTTCCTGTATAACATTTGCTTGTAGTAATTTGTAAAAGAACGAATTTGACGAAAGATTCAATAGTTCCAACTTGGTTTTTCATACAGACAATTCATTACATCTTCTATTATCTTACATATTATTATTTTCAAATTGATTATAAGTATTGAAGTATGAAAATTAGAGAGCACACAGATCTACTAAATACCCTGTAAGTTTTAAATATTAATATAAATTATTAGTAAATTGTACACCCAAATAAGCAAACTGTCAGGTGCTTTGCTACATCAAACCCTTCTCAGTATAACGTCTTCTCATTAATTAATTTTTAGTAATTAATAAATAGTTTATGTATATATGAATGATTGAAAAAAAATGAAACAAAATGAAAGCTTCATCAAAAGTATAACTTCTCGCCTCATTGCCAATGGTGACAACAAGGCTGGTTCGTTTACCCAGAGGATCGGGGAAACGCTGCTGGCATTCTTGCCACCATTGAACGCGGTCAAGATTTATACAGTAACTAGTTTTAATTCATAAAGAATTATTTTGAATAATTAAATTAATAAACTGTCAAACAGGACTAGCTTGATATGTAACATCTTACAAAGAGGATACCGTATCTTAAGAAAAAATTGGGACATTTGAAATGCATCAGGATCACAAAATTGAAATAAAACTAGCTATAACGGATTTGAATCGCGTATATTAATTATTTTTGACATTCCGACGTTTCGAGCACTTTACAGCGTTCGTGGTCACGGGTAGACTAAGGTGGCATTTGTCTATTTGAAGAACAAAAGAAATATTATTTACAACTATCACCAACGATTTCTCAATTGGTATCTTGAGTAACGTTCCGGTTGCACGCACAAGGCACTGACTTAGTCACACAGTGAGCCACCTTAGTCTACCCGTGACCACGAACGCTGTAAAGTGCTCGAAACGTCGGGATGTCCAAAATAATTAATATACGCGATTCAAATCCGTTATAGCTAGTTTTATTTCAATGTGTAATAATCGCGAAAATTTAAGACATTAAGACATTATATCACAAACTTACCTCAGTGATAAAGTGTGCAACCATGAAACCAAGAATAACGGCGTCATTTGCCTCCACGTCCAAGTGGGGTATGCCAATGGATGTGGTGTCCCAGAGCTCCTGCTTATAACTGTCCATCTGCCAAGCAGCTGAACCGATATCGAAGAGTATAATTTGAGGGTTTCCATCAACAAGCCATGTTCCTGTATGGACCTGGAAACATGTGGAGTATAGTCAAATTTGTGACATGTTTAATGCTGGGCTAAGACCTCCTTTTTGAGACAGTTTGAAGGTCCAACCACCACGCTACGTCAGACATATATTGCAGACAATTCCTCACGATGTTTTCCTTCATCAACAACTTAAGCTCATGAAAATTCAGTGGTGCATGCTTCGGGTTGGGCATATAATCTTCGGTTAAGGTGCACATGTTTTACAATCAGTACTAGTCGACCATGTTAGCATATAAGACCTTTATTGAGGAGTTTTGTAACATATTTCAAGATTCAAGATCGTTCCGTTAAAATCTGATTTAGTAGTTATAAATAAATTAAATTTTATTATTATAGTACACTAGCGACCCGCCCGGCTACACACGGGTACAATGCTGATACAAAATATACTACAGAATTTGTTCATTTACGAGATCACATTAGAAACTTATCTGTTTTTCTGCTAGATTGTCCAAAATATATACAAAAACTTTTTTTCGAATCTATCTATTAAAACAAGTCGCATCAAAATCCGTTGCTTAATTTTAAAGATCTAAGAATACATACGGACAGACAGCGGTAAGCGACTTTGTTATGATATGATTATGATGATAATGATTATGGAAAGTTGCTAATTACTTTATATCCTTGACTCCTCATAACGTTGACAGCAGTCGTGAGGGGGGAGTTGGGGGGGAACTCCGCCTCTTCGACCTCTGTTCTTGCGCATTGCTCCTTAAATGGACCTAAAAATTACATAAAACAAATATCATCTAAAAGTTCATAAAAAAAGAAAACATTTTTCCTTTAGAAATTGTTTTTCTCAACCCAAAAATTATTTTTTGTTTTTCTGTTATATTATTTAGTTATTATGTTTATAAACGACGATAGCATATGTCAATTTTTTTTTTTTTTTAATTGTATAATATATTTAAATTTCAACTTTAAATAAACATGTCGACACGATACACTGTGAATGTTATGTACACTTGTAATCGATGTACATATCAGAAGTTGATTTTCTTCTTTTGGATATTGTGTAAGCCATCAATTAATATGTATATTGTTAGTGTACTTATTAAATATACCCAAATATTTGTTGGATAGCGAACGTTTGCAAACCTACACGTAATTTAATGTTGTCTTAAATTTTCGCGATTATAGTAGTAGACCAGTAGGTAGGTAGGTCAATCTACCCGTGACCACGAACGCTGTAAAGTGCTCGAAACGTCGGGATGCCAAAAATAATTAAAATACGCGATTCAAATCGGTTATAACTAGTTTTATTTCAATCTACATGTAATTTTTTCAATTCACTCTTTTATGATCTATTGCCATTAAAGAGATAAATAAAAAGAGAGAAATAAAATATGGAACAATTCTCTCATAAAGACGCATACCACAACCACGTGACTATTGCGGAAAAACACTGATTCCCCAATTAAAATCGACAAAGTTAATCTTAATATCACTTAAATCAGAACTTACCTAAAAGACAATAATTTTCTCCCATTTCCTCGGTCGAAACGTAAGCCTTGGATCGTATGACTGTGTAAATACCGCCAACTGAAAAACGAATAACATTTAAAATCATCGAAATACTTTTAATGTATGCGTACCTGAAAAGACTACTAATTGAATGTGCATAAAACTTTTAACTAACGATGAAGCGTTGCTGATAATGTTTTAAAACGCAGGGCAGATGTTTACCGACGGTTATGTTTATAGATATAGAGAATATATACATAATATATACTTCGTCGTAGAGCTTTATACAAGCCCGCCTGGGTAGATACCACCCACTCATCAGATATTCTACCGCCAAACAACAGTACGCAGTATTGTATAGAAATACACATTCTACCAAGAATAACCGGCAAGACACTAAGTTTTTTCATCAACAATTCATTTTCATAAACAATCAAAATACAATCTAATAATTATAAATCCTGAATGAGAATCAACAAATAACTCCAAGCTTTTTTACTATCTTTAAAAAAAATGTGTTTTAAACAAGAAACAACAGCCTGTAAATTTCCCACTACTGGGCTAAGACTTCCTCTCCTTTTTAAGGAGAAGTTTTGGAACACATTCTGTTCCAATGCGGGTTGGAGGAATACCTATGTGGCAGAATTTCTCTGAAATTTGGCACATGCAGGTTTCCTCACGATGTTGTCCTTCCAAACAGAAATTAAGTACATGAAAATTCAGCGGTGCTTGCCTGGGTTTAGACCCGCAATCATCAGTTAATATGCACATGTTCTAACCACAGAGCCTCTTTGTGTTTTAAAATGTCATTTATGAATCAGCAAAACTTAAAACTAGATATACAGATGTAAAGCGAGTATGTTTATATGTATATATTATGTCTTTAAGATATGAAACGAGTTGATCCCGTTTAAACGCATTGTATATGCTCTGAATACTGACAAAAGCCTTTTGTGTCGAACTCGTTTGGTTAGGAGACTTATAAGACGAAAATAAAAATACACTTTATCGCTTAGAGAATAAAGACTAAATTGAATTAACGATAATGTTTTGTGTGTTATTTCAATCTAACGCTTGTATTTTAAAACAAAAACAATACTGAATTAAAAAGAGCCTTAACTTAAACTATAAATATCATTAATCAAATTAAGTTATACTTTATTCAAATAGGCTTTTACAAGCACTTTTGAATCGTCATTTTACAATTAAGTTTAGCTACCGCCGGTTCGGAAAGTAGATTCTACCGAAAAAAACCGGCACGAAACTCAGTAGTTACTCTTTTGAAACATTTAAAAATACAAAGACATGTTAGTTAGATACAATTATATATGTATGTAATATATCCTGCCTGAAAGTCAACTAGTAATAATTTCACGCTATTTTATCGCCTGTATAATCTTATATTAAATAATCAAAACAAAACTTAGCTATACATATATATTCCATACAAATTGTCAATAACTCAGCTTATATTATACACTACAAGGATCCCAGAAAGCGTTCAAAATGATTCTATTGCCAAATTTAACATAAAAATTCTTAAGGAACGCTTGTTTGCGCAAGGTTACTACAATTAGTGAGTTATGAGTTATGAAACGACCGCTATTTCTATTTCTATTCAATATATGTAAAGATTATAATTGACAAAATAAAAAGACACCTGCTGAATTTCTATCTCCGATTCCTCAGACCAATTGTCTTTTCCAAACCGGTAGTATTTGATTTGATGCTTCCATTTTGAACCATGGATCAGTTGAGTAATTATGCTATTGGTAGGCGGACTAGCATATGGGCCACCTGATGGTAAGTGGTCACCACGGCCCAACGACAATGGCGCTGTAAGAAACGTTAATCATTCCTTTCATCGCCAATGCGCCCAACCTTGGGAACTAAGATGCTATGTCCCTTGTGCCTGTAGTTACACTCGCCCTTCAAACCGGAACACAACAATACTCAGTACTGTTGTTTGGTTCCTACCCAGACGAGCTTGCACAAAACCCTAACACCAAGTAAACAAATACTATTACATTTAACTTATATCAACATTAATTTTACTTACAAAGTTCCGATAACAATAGCGCCGATATTCAAAACGCATTTTTTTTTCGCATCCATAATGAATAACATAGATTGTTCAAGATCTCGACTAAAGTGTCAAATCAATGTCAAAGTTGGTTAGTTGGCTTTTTACTTCTTGTGATTGTAATAGGGTATATTTTCATTTAGTACTAGTCTAGGTGAACCTAGACTAATATTTACATAGCGACTAGTATCCTATGAGTCGCGATGGAGCAGTGGTTAGAACGCGTGCATCTTAACCGATGATTGCGGGTTCGAACCCGGGCAAGCACCGCTGATTCATGTGCTTAATTTGTCTTTATAATTCATCTCGTGCTCGGTGAAGGAAAACATCGCGAGGAAACCTGCATGTGACAAATTTCATAGAATATCTGCCACATGTGTATTCCACCAACACGTGTGCACAGCAGCAGTGGGAAATTTACAGTTTTTTTATACTAATATTAAAATGTAAAGTAACTCTGTTTATCTGTCGCTCTATCACGACCAAACCGCTGAACCGAATTTGATGAAAATTCAAATGAAGCAAACTTGAACTCCAATAAAGGAAAATGTAGTCTATGCTACATTTTCTGCCTAACAAATGTCAACCAATACCCTAAAACGCAAATGAAACCGCAGGCGATTACTAGTCAATAATAATAATCGTTGTTTTTTAAAATCAAACAAAAACATTATTTTCTCTTCAATCTGAGCTAATATCGTGATCATGTTTTTATCTCCTTTCTAGACTGTTATACCAAGCGTGAACACGTAAAAACTGCTGTTTAATTATTTTAAAAGGTGATTTTATTTCATATTCATCTCTATATATTATGGAGTCTTTATTGATCAAAATATATTAATTAAAATCTACAACAACTTTGTAATATATTAACTTGACATATTACTCGATTCAAGATTATATTATCGATAAAAAAGCTGAGACATAGTATTTATCCTATTGTAAGTCGACTGTATCAGAAATACGGACATACTATGCAATTTAAATGTTTGAAAAGAATAACTACATTTTCCTTGCCGGTTCTTCGCTGTGGAATCTACTATCCAGTGCTAGCTGTACATTTCAATGATAAAGAATATTCTGTTTTTGATTGGTTATAAACTTCCGATAAGAAATCAAAAATCAAAATCAAAATAAACTTTATTCAAATGGGCTTTTACAAGTATTTTTGAATCGTCAATTAACAATTAAGGGAAGCTACCACCGGTTCGGAAAGTAGATTCTACCGAGAAGAACCGGCAAGAATTTCAGTAGTTACTCTTTTTCAACATTTAAAAAAATACAGTTATGTTAGTTAATACAATTATTTAAATTAATATATCCTGCCTGGAAGTCAACAGGTATTAATTCCACGGCTTTTTATCATCTATAAAATCTTGTATCGAAACGTGTAACCTAGGTCCCTATGACCAGGTATTAGTATTATTACCCATAGACAATGGCGCTGTAAGAATTATTAACTATTTCTTACATCGTCAACGTGTCACCAACATTGGGAACTAAGATGTTATGTCCCTTATGCCTGTAGTCACACTGGCTCAATCACCCTTTAAGCCGGAACACAACAATACTGAGTACTGTTATTTGGCGGTAGACTGACTAACATTTAAAAACATTCGTTGGGATACAATACTTAAATATTTAGCTAAGTAGTTATTTCTCTCTTATTTTATTATTGCAGTTGTATTATTATTTCTAGTTATACATTTTTATATAAATGCCTAGTTTCGCTTTAGTTATTTAAAATTTTGATTGTACACCACATGATACTTATTATATATACGCATACAACAACAACAACAGCCTGTAAATTCCCACTGCTGGGATATAGGCCTCCTCTCCCTTTTGAGGAGAAGGTTTTGAACATATTCCACCAAGCTGTTCTAATGCGGGTTTGTGGAATACACATGTGGCAGAATTTCTATGAAATTTGTCACATGCAGGTTTCCTCACGATGTTTTCCTTCACCGCTGAGCACGAGATGAATTATAAAGACAAATTAAGCACATGAATCAGCGGTGCTTGCCTGGGTTTGAACCCGTAATCATCGGTTAAGATGCACGCGTTCTAACCACTGGACCATCTCGATTCTTATACACGCATGCTGTGTTAATATCAAGAATGTTTCAATCTATGTTCATGTTTATATTAAGTTTAACATTTTAAGGATTGTAAACAGTTTAATGAACCGATAATAAAAAAATACCTTTGTTGGCTGCCTCCCATGCGGTTTCAAAGGTCCACCTGTTCTCCTCCACAGCCGCCTGACCCTTGTCCATGTACGACAACAGATCGTGAGTGGACTCCGCGCGGTAGAACCGTCTCGAGGTACGATCGCGCGACATCCTTACCTAGAAACAAACATTGATATATAAAAACCTCATCTTTCCTTCCATAAATGTAAACACAAGTTACTAGAAATATATTTACAGATTAACTTAAAATATTTTTTTTTATGGTATAGGTTGGCGGACGAGCATATGGGCCACCTGATGGTAAGTGGTCACCATCGCCCATAGACAATGACATCGTCAATGTGCCACCAACCTTGGGAACTAAGATGTTATGTCCATTGTGCCTGTAGTTACACTGGCTCACTCACCCTTCAGACCGGAACACAACAATACTGAGTACTGTTATTTGGCGGTAGAATAACTGATGAGTGGGTGGTACCTACCGAGGTTGCACAAAGCCCTACCACCAAGTATTATGTTAATTTCAGACATATCTGTATATCACATTGGTGTTTATTCAATTTTATGTTTTTTTCTTAAAAAAATGACGGATTTCCATACAAATTATCAACCCTCATTTCGCCCCCTAAGGGCTAGAATTTTCATAAAACTTTCCTTAGTGGGTGTCTATTCAAGATCAATTATATGTATTCCCGTTAGGAGGTGATAGGGGGTGACTATTTGCAATAATTTTAACCCCCACATTAATACATATATGGTACAAGATTGAACCATTTTTGAGTTGAAATAAAACTAGTTTTAAAAGGATTTAAATCGCGTATATTATTTATTTTTATCATCTCGGGATGATGATGACCACGAAAAGTTTCGAGCACGTTTCGTGGTCACGGGTAGGCTGTAGTTTTATTTCAATGCGTAATAATCGCTAAAATCTAAGACAACATTTTTGAGTTATCACGTTTTTTAACTTTTTTCAAAATTTGTCAAAAATGCAACTTCAAAAATGTTGTCCGTCTGTCTGATTTTCTATCGCTCCTTCACTACCGAATTTGATTATATTTGTTATGAAGCAAATTTGAACTCCAAGGAAGAAGCCTCATAGGCTATTTTTGCTTATCACATGACAACCAACACCCTTAAAACGCGAGAGAAGACGAAGGCGACAACTAGTATTCTAGTATGTATATCATAAGTAGCCTTACTGTTTAAGTCTAGACAAAAAAAGCGACCAACGTCACTTAACAGAATTTACTTGCAAACATGAAATTTATATTTATAAGTTTCAGTTTGCTTACAAAATACGATTCAATAAACATTTATGGTAATTGAACTATGAAGAAATGTTCCTTCGTAACGGTACATGATAACTTACAAAGCTATAAAGTAGACATATATATATGTATATGTAGTAGTGTACCCAGGCAAGCACCGCTGATTAATGTGCTTAATTTGTCTTTATAATTTATCTCGTGCTCAGCGGTGAAGGAAAACATCGTGAGGAAACCTGCATGTGACAAATTTCAAAGAAATTCTGACACATGTGTATTCCACGAACCCGCATTGAAACAGCGTGGTGGAATATGTTCCAAACCTTCTCCTCAAAGGGAGAGGAGACTTTAGCCCAGCAGTGGGAATTTACAGGCTGTTGTTGTAGTAGTGCAAAGTATAACACCTCGCCTTCTGCCTTTACTGGTTTACGAAACCCTACCCTTAAGAGAGTAAAACGGTTTTTGGAAGTTTGTGTTTCATAAATTTCGGACAGGGTTCAACAAACAACACCAACAACAACAGCCTGTAAATTTCCCACTGCTGGGCTAAGGCCTCCTTTCCCTTTAAGGAGAAGGTTTGGAACATATTGCTTCACGCTGTACCAATTTGTTGATAGAATACACATGTGGCATTTCTATGAAATTCGACACATGCAGGTTTCCTCACGATGTTTTCCTTCACCGCCAATCACGAAATTAATTATAAACACAAATTAAGCACGTATACAATGGTGCTTGCCTGATTGAACCCGCAATCATCGGTTAAGATGCACGCGTTCTGACCACTGGGCCATCTCGACTCAGCCGCAGGTTCGGCCAATATAAAATAAACACAATTGATAAATGCCTTGGTTAAAAATAATTAATAAAATATCTATAAAGACGAGAGAGTCTCTTAAATAAAGTTTGTAGTATTTACATAACAATTTCATACGACCGTCAAAGTCGTAGAACGCGCTCAGAGTGAGTCAAACATAACACTGCGTTTGGTATGTATAGTGCGAGAGCGAGACAGCACTATGTCTCCTGTCCCGCTCTAACAAAATCATCCGATACTGAAATATTACTTTTAAATTTGTGATTCAATTTGAAGAATATTTTCAACCTAATTCGTTGAATGTGAAATTGTACTGTTCTAGTTTTTCTTGGTATAAATGTATGTTATTGATTAACAATATTTTAGATTTTGTATTGGTAATTTATTTAAATAATTTCTTGGCATAATTCATTTCGAGCTCGTCGTTGAAGGAAACATCGCGAGGAAACCTGCATGTATCTAATTTTGAAAGAAATTCTGCCATATATTAATCCACCAACAATTATTGGAGCAGGGGGGTGGAATGTGCTTCTAACCTTCTATTCAAAGGCAGAGGACGCTGTAACCCAGCAGTGGGAAATTTACTGGTTGTTGCTAATACTACTGTTATTTCATTATATCAGGAAGTATTAAAAGTAAACTAGAAACCAGTAACCCTAGTTTAATGCTAGAGAGAAATCTTCTAAAGATGACTGAGTAAATTAGGATATGACTCCTGCACTGGACCTTCAAGATACACAAGAAAAGTTATTAATCTTCTCCCAAACCCTCGTCGCTGCAGACTTAGGGAACAGAAGCCAATTATCCTTCTCCAAAAAACAGTCAATCATTACCGTAAGATTAGAATACTTACTGACTCAATTTTCAGGGCATTTCCGATCCAAAAAGGGGGATTTGTAAAAAATATTTGTTGCATATTTTAAAACGCCTTAGAATATCTGGCAAACCTTCAGATAACAACAGATCGAGAGTTTGAGGGATGAATGCAATTAGAACAATATGGAAAGTCAAAAATACTATGTGCTTACCATTTCTTTGGACAAAACAGCTTAATATATAGTACCAAAAAACAACAACAGCCTGTAAATTTCTCACTGCTAGGCTAAGGCCTTCTCGCTCTTTGAGGAGAAGGTTTGGAACATATTCCAACACGCTGTTCCAATACGGTTTCTTGGAATACACATGTGGCAGAATTTCTATTAAATTCGAAACATACTGGTTTCCTCACGATGTTTTCCTTCACCGCCGAGAACGAGATGAATTATAAACACAAATGAAGCACATGAATATTCAGTGGTGCTTGCCTGGGTTTGAACACGCAATCATCGCTTAAGATGCGCGCGTTCTTGTTGGGCCATCTCGCCTCAAAACCAAAAAAAGTTCTCAACTGCGTAACATGTACCCTAATAATAAAATATTTAATTTAGTCTATGAATAACGTCAGCGTCAGTGTTTGTTGGCGTTTTACCAAAAACTAGTTAAAGACGCGGATGTGTTAAATAATGATTATGCAAAAATGCAGAGCACAGAGCAGAGATGGCCTAATTAATGGAACGCATGCATCTTAAACGATGATTGCGGGTTCAAAATAAGCACCAATGAATATTCATGTGCTTAATTTTTGTTTATAATTCATCTCGTGCTTGTGCCTGCATGTGTTTAATATCATAGTAATTCTGCCACATGTGTATTCCACCAACCCGCATTAGAACAGCGTGGTGATATTTGCTCCTAACCTTTTCCTCAGAGGGAGAGGAGGCCTTAACCTAGCAGTGGTCTGCTGATGTTGGTCTACAGTCTGCTGATGTTTAGTATAAAATATAAAACGACACAATGTAATTTAATATAAAATGTAAAAAAAAGGCACGGGCATCTACGTCTATAAAAAAAATAATAATAACCTAGCAGTGGAAAATTTTCAGGATTTTTTTGTATGCAAAAATTGTAACACGAATTACGCATTATGAGCTCTGTCAACGGACGCTCCAGTATGTTTGAATGCAAATACAAATATCTTGATTTCACGTCAAGTTTTCATTTATGGAAAACGTCTCAAATCGTGAAGGATTTTTTTTACTTATTACTAGACTTTTTAGATTTTTAGATATAGTATAGTAATGGTATAGAATGATGGGCAAATAGGAAATCTCATGGTAAATGAACAACAATTTTATGGGATTATACGAAATATTACCCATTCCTTACATCGGCAAGCGTCACCAGCCTTGGGTACCAAGTAATTATATCCCTTATGTACTATAACCTCACTATCAGGCTTACTTATCCTCCAAATTGCAACATAACAATCTAAAGCATTGTTGTTTGGCGGTAGAACATCTCACGAGTATCATATCCAACGAACAGTTGCTTTCATTTAAATTTGCCCAAAGACACATTAGTTATAACCCGACATAAACATCGTATCGTCATTAATCTATTCCAGTTCGAAACAAATATAGAATAATTTATTTAGAGTCGAGATGGCCCAGTGGTTAGAACGCGTGCATCTTAACCGATGATTGGGGGTTCAAACCCAGGCAAGCACCGCTGATTCATGTGCTTAATTTGTCTTTATAATTCATCTCGTACTCAGCGGTGAAGGAAAACATCGTGAGGAAACCTGCATGTGACAAATTTCAAAGAAATTCTGCCACATGTGTATTCCACCAACCCGCATTGGAACAGCGTGGTGGAATATGTTCCAAATTCTCCTCAAAGGGAGAGGAGGCCTTTAGCCCAGCAGTGGGAATTTACAGGCTGTTGTTGTTGTTGTTATAGAATAATTAGTTTACGAACTTGTTGCTTCCGTATTTAAATGATTAACGAACGGTGTTTTCATCATTAAACCAGACCGACCATTTCAGTTCTTGTCTTTTCTATAATTTTTAAGAAATACTTAGGCGGCCTGACAAAATTCGTAAAAGCAAGATTATATTTTGGTTTGATTACATATAGAATGGAAATATTTGGTATAAATGAAGTTATTAAATTGTAAGAATGTTCTTTGCGAAATTGCCTGAATTTAATTGAACAATTCCAAATACAAAAGAAGTAAACACAAATAAACAATCTTTCATATTTATTATTGTCTATAATTGTTATTTGATAATTGATTTCGTTTTAATGGAAGGCGATATTATTCAGAGCTTTGAAAGTAAAATAATATGAATATAATTAGTTGAGGTTAATAGTTTTGTTTTATAAATAAACATATAATAAACAACAACTGTTTGCATCACATAATATATCAGAGCTTATCAAATCGTATAAAATATGCAAATCTAATGTTTATTTATCTTTTAAATAAATAAATAAATATGAGACAACATCACATACATTACTCTGATCCCAATGTAAGTAGCTAAATCACTTGTAATCAAAAATCAGAAGCAACGACGGTACCACAAACACCCAGACCCAAGGCGACATAGAAAAGTAATGATAATCTACATTGACTCGGGACCTCGGAATGGCGTACCCATGAAAACCGTATACACCACGGAGGTCGTCTTTTATCCCATCAATTCCATTATAGATATAGAAATCAATTAAATTCATTTGGTGGTAAATTGTTCTCATCTCTCTGGGAGTCATGCAGATACTCTAACTTATAACCATAGGCACCATAAGTAGGTGGTGCATTGGCTATAAGGATTGGTTAATATGTTCTATATCGCCAATGTCTTTGAACGTACTTTTTTGTAATGTTTAATATTAATACTAGGTATGTATACTGCCCGCAAATCTTCGCTTTTATTCAAAATATATTTAAGGAATTTCAAAACCTATGACGGGATTTGTTTTGATTTCATTTCGTTGTTAATTGCAAGCCACTCATTTATATTTCACCACCACCATACATATATATGTGTTTAATTGTGTTTATAATTCATCTCGTGTTCGGCGGTGAAGGAAAGCATCGTGAGGTGCCTGTATGTATATTCATAGAAATTCTGCCAAACGTGTATTCCACCAACCCGCATTGAAACAGCGTGATAATATTCGCTCCTAACCTTTTAAAGGGAGAGGAGGCCTTAGCCTAGCAATGAGAAATTTACAGGATGTTTTTGTATGCAAAAATTCCATCACGATTTACGCATTATGAGCCCTGTCAGCGGACGCTCCAGAATTTTTGAATTAAAATACAAATCTCTTGATTTCACGTCAAGTTTTCATTTATGGAAAACTTCTCGAAGCCTAAAGGATATTTTTAAATTATAGACTAATTGGCAATGCAATATGATGGGCAAACCTGCATGTGTCTAATTTCATCGAAATTCTGCCACATGTGCATTCCACCAACCCGCATTGGAACAGCGTGGTGGAATATGTTTCAAACCCCCTTAATGGAAGAGGAGGCCTTATCTCAGCAGTGGAAAATTTACAGGCTGTTACTTTACTACTTTACTTTTTTGATATCATTAGTTCAGTTAGAATTAGCGTTTGTCGAAAACAATTTACTTTAATTTTGTTTGAGTTTTTGAGATTTCTTATACAGCCTTAGTATCGCTCTTTAACAGGCCAGGAACGTTTTCAAATCTCTTAAATTATTTTTTTATTAAATTGTAAAAACAACAGCCCAAAAACTTTCCCCTACTGAGCTAAGGCCTCCTCTCCCTTTGACGAGAAGGTTTGGACATATTCCAACACGCTGTTCCAATGCTTGTTGGTGAAATACACGTGTGGCAGAATTTCTATGAAATTAGACACATGCAAATTTCCTCACGATGTTTTCCTTCACCGCCGAGCACGAGATGAATTATAAACACAAATTAAGCACATGAACAATCAGTGGTGCTTGTCTGGTTGAACCCGTAATCATCGGTTAAGGTGTACGCATTCCAACCCCTGGGCCATCGAGGCTCATTATTACAATTTAGTAAATTGCAATCAAGAATCCTCTATAATTTTCTGCACATTTGAAGCTCTTCAATATAAGACCATAATCGTTTTTTTACGTGCAGCTATCATCACAATCACTGGGACAAAAATGGCTAACGCTATTAATATATAGCATTTTTCTTATTGTATAATTATTCGCTTATCGACATTGATATCAACTGACATATATGTACATATATGTCTTGTCATTGACCTGATACTATCTCATATACATAAACATAGTTGTTTCACGTTACAGATTTCGACACCATTTGTCTGAAGAAAATTTGATTAATATGTATTTTTTCGATGAAATTAGACACATGCAGGTTTCCTCGCGATGTTTTCCTTCACCGCAGAGCACGAGATGAATTATAAACACAAATTATCGAAATTAATTTATAACTTCATATATAATATAATTTAATTTCATACCCGCATTGGAACAGCGTGGTGGAATATGTTCCAAACCCTCTCCTTAATGGAAAAAGAAGGCTTTATCCCAGCAGTGGGAAATTTACAGGCTGTTACTTTTTTTACTTTAACGAAGATTTTTAATAAGATATTCTGTTTATAAATACACAATAAATGTAATTAAAAAATTTGACAAAAAAAAATAAGACCAGCTGAGTTTCTTTCGCCGGTTCTTCTCAGGTCAGGTGTTCCTTTTCCGAACCGGTGGTACTGTTTAGTTTGACCATCAATAAGTAAGTGTAATGCTTCTATGTTGAATAAAGGAGTTTGAGTTTGAACAGACCATATATATTTACAGTTATATCAAACTTTAATCTCGTCGAATATCCAGATAAAGGTCTACCGTCTTTCAAAAAACCCAAAACCGTCCGACAAAAAGGCAAAACCTAAAAATATACCAAAAAAAAAAAAAGTACTCTAAACTACATTTTTAAAAACATATATTTGCATAGAAACTGATACAAATTATGTTTTATACTTTTTAAAAAAATAAAACATGGGGCATAGGGGTCATATAATAAGGTATATCTATATGTATAGTGTGTGATTATGTACGTGTTTATTTCCTTATCACATATATAAGCACGTGTCAGCTATGTGTGAATGAACACGCAAGCACGCTCTCTATCTTGCGTGCGTAAAACGTAACGCATATAGTACGACACAACTTAGCTGTAGCATCGGCAAATTCAATAAAACCGATCACTGCCGATTCACACAACAGAAACAGCTCCCTATCGCGCCATTCGACGCTATTCGTCGCTATAGACTCTCGCGTCAGTTCGACCCGAGACAGCGAGTGCGTGTAAATCGACGCGTCAAATTGACGAATGTATTAGGTCATATGATGTTATAAGTTATTGCATTTGTGTAAAGATCATATTCACATGAGAAATAAATATTGATAATTTGGGACAGCGTCAATGATATTCTAATAAACATATATGTTATACCCATACTAAACAACAGAATAAAGTGTGCCGCGTCGAGGACCGTTTATTTTAGTTAATTTTTACATTTTGTTAAAAGTAAAAAGGATAGCTTGTTAAAAACAATAAAAGTAAAAGGGATAACTAGATGTTTTAATTACGCAAAACGTATTACTACGTAATTATGATGTATTATAACGTATTACTACGTAAAACAACTAAACGCAAACGTCCCAATTAGGACGTTTTCTAGTCTTCACTTTTTGCGCGTTAATAACATATCTGTTTACTACAACATCATTGGAAAGCGTACTTAATACGGATGTGATCGGTTTTACGAATATTGCGGATATGACATCTAAGTTGTGTCGTACTATACGTGTATACACGTGTGTGATTATAAATGTGTGCGTGGATACTTAAACTACCCATAAATGTCTTAAATAGAAGTTAAATACACGTGAGATCCATTTCAAGTATACAAATTTCCGTACCTAAGAAAATAAGCTTATGAAAATTTATTACTGCTTCGAACGTGCAATTTTTTTTAAGATACACGTGATCCATTTTAGTATATCGCCGCGCACGGTTAGCAACTGAACAATAATTATCGTACTATTATGATAATTTAGTGTGTATTTAATTGTATGTTTTATTAATACAATATACATTTTCATTATACTGATTGTCGGCCAAGCTTCGATTGCGTTTTAGGGGTAAAAAGTACCCTATGTCGTTTCTTGGACTTTTTTTTATACTAAATTCAGTTCATTGTTTTGTTTGTGAAAGAGCAGATAGACAAAGTTACTTTCACATTTTTAATATTAATTAAGATTGTTTTTGACATCATATATATCAGAGTAATATTACTCTGTTCCCAATGTAAATAGCTAAGGCACTTGTGTTATGGAAAATCAGAAGTACCGACTGTACCACAAACACCCAGACCCAAGACAACATAGAAAACTAATGATAATCTACATTGACTCGGCCGGGAATCGAACTCGTGACCTTGGAGTGGTGTACACATGAAAACCGGTGTACACACCACCCGACCACGGAGGTCGTCATTACCAGATTAGTACCGCGATAGACCAGTGGTTAGAACGCGGGAATCTCATCCGAATATTAGTGGTTTAATTAATGTCTTGTTACTTTCATATTTCTAATATAATAGAATAAAATAACAGATTACGTTTTTACTTCGTGATAGGTTTTTTTTTTATGGAATAGGTTGGCGGACGAGCATATGAGCCACCTGATGGTAAGTGGTCACCATCGCCCATAGACAATGACGCTGTTAGAAATATTAACTATTCCTTACATCGTCAATGCGCCACCAACCTTGGGAACTAAGATGTTATGTCCCTTGTGCCTGTAGTTACACTGACTCACTCACCCTTCAAACCGGAACACAACAATAATGAGTACCTACTTTTGTTTGGCGGTAGAATATCTGATGAGTGGTACCTGCCCAGACGGGCTTGCACAAAGCCCTACCACCAAGTAAATAATATTTAGTGATGGTAATTATTTTTTTTTACAATGCATGCCTCGGGGTGGTTGGTTTAGCAATCTCAAATAGCCAGAATGTGTCGTGAGAACAGATAGGTAGTCACAATCAAATCAAAGTAAAATCTTTATTCAATATAGAATTAAACAAGCCTGTAATCTCGATCGTACCGTTCTTGTCTATTACACGTAACATTGGCGAAATAATCTGTGCCCGCTTGGCACAAATAAATGCCAAATGTAAAAAAAAAGTTACACTTGCTTATTGACAGTCAAAAATCTACCGGAAATTAATACCTCGGAAGAACTGGCGAAAGAAACTCATCGGGCTATATGTATATTTTTTATTTTAATTTAATAAATATTGAATTTATATAGTCTAATAATAAACATAATTTTGTTTTTTGAAACAGCATGGAGGCGATTATCTCATTTCCATTTTTAAAACCCGCTGAGTTTCTTTCGCCGGTTCTTCTCAGGTCAGGGTGTTCCTTTTTCCGAACCGGTGGTAGTGTTTATTTGACAATCAATAAGTAAGTGTAATGCTTCTATATTGAATAAAGGAATTTGTGTTTGAGTTTGAGTTTCCAAAGTGTGCAATCAGTTGATTCACTAATGACTTCTTAGTTAAGAAGTCATTAGCATTCTAATATTAATTAGCATACAAATATTCTTTATCTATTCTTTTCAATTTTACAATTGAATAGTTTTGAACATTATTGGAATCCTGTTGTAATAATGTATACAATTATACTTTTGACCAGATTACAGAAGCGGAAGGGCACGAACCAAAGAGAGAGACAGAGAGAGTCCAATAACAAGTAAATTAACAGCCTGTCAATTTCCCACTGCTGGAATAAGGCCTCCACTTCCATTAAGGAGAGGGTTTGGAACATATTCCACCACGCTGTTCCAATGCGGGTTGTTGGAATGCACATGCGGCAGAATTTCGATGAAATTAGACACATGCAGGTTTCCTCACGATGTTTTCCTTCACTGCTGAGCTCGAGATGAATTATAAACACAAATTAATCACATATATATAGTGGTGCTTGCCTGGGTTTGAACCCGCAAACATCGGTTAAGATGCACGCGTTCTAACCACTGGGCCATCTCAGCTCTCCAATAACAAGTATCGACTGATAAACCAATCGTTTGAAGCCTCGGTATCTCCGGATTGTTCATTTCTCCAAAATGTTCTTAAAAATGTACTCATGTACAGGAACACAGCTCATATAATAAAATCTGTATTATCTATAGTAATATTATAAATGTGATAGTAATTCTGTATGTCTGTCTGTCGTTCTTTAACAACCAAAGCGCTTAACTAAATTTGATTAAATTTGGTACGAAGCAAACTTCAATTCCAAAAAAGGACATAGGCTACTTTTATAGTCTTACATGACAACTAACACACACTAAAACGCGATCGAAACTACAGGCGACTACCTACTACAACAACAACAACAGCCTGTAAATTCCCACTGCTGGGCTAAAGGCCTCCTCTCCCTTTGAGAAGAAGGTTTGGAACATATTCCACCATGCTGCACCAATGCGGGCTGGTGGAGTACACATGTGGCAGAATTTCTATGAAATTTGTCACATGCAGGTTTCCTCACAATGTTTTCCTTCAGCACGAGATGAATTATAAAGACAAATTAAGCACATGAAACAGCGGTGCTCACCTGGGTTTGAACCCGCAATCATTGGTTAAGATGCCCACGTTCTAACCACTGGGACATCTCCCTTTTTTATTTTGCTTTTTTACCTACTAGTAAAAATGCAAAATAAAAAAAAAACAATATAAAAAGGCAATCTGTATGAAAAACTATAATATTACCAAATTCATTATGAGTGTGTGATAAGAACAGCTATTCTTCAAACAGCCATAATATTTGAGATAAGTATGTTTTTCGCACATCATTCAATTTATTATATGTTGTAAACAAAAATATTAGTGATATATATGAGATAACATATATAATTTATTTCTTGATTATATTCTTATGTGAAGATTATGCAACATTCAATGTTATAAGATTGTGTTGAACTTATTTTGTTGGCATTTTTTTGGCAGAAATAATAATGTCTTTGTCAAAGTCAAAATAGTTATTCAATAGTTATTGATGGTCGAAAATTTAGCACCGATTTGGAAACAGATACCTCACTACAAAGAAACTTGATGAAAGAATCTTAGTGGGTTTTATAAATTGATTTTTTACAAATATAGGATTTATTTCTTTAACACTTTTTTATTTAGAGATAGCCTAGAGGTAATTTAACAGTCCTAAAACTTTCTTTACATTCTACTAAGGTGTTTATAAAGAGACAAAAATATTTATTGTATATATTTTATTTCAATATAAAATAAAATTTATATATTTGGAAGAGTCAAATATAAATGTGTATTCTTATACATATATATAATATTTTATCTATGTTCTTGTTTTATTATTATTACTATCGTATTTATTGCAAAATTTATTGTTACCGCCTTCATGACTTTCTGTTTGGCCTAAAGGTTGACTGGTAGAGAATGCCTTCAGGCATTAAGTCCGCCTTTTGTCACAACATTTGTTATTGGTCAATAAAGTATTTAAATAAATAAATTATGCACATACTACTTTGCATAAATTTTCACGATTCATAAATTAAAGTATTTAATACATAAATTAACATAATAATGTCCAGTTCTATTTTAAACCTAGTCAGTGTGATATGTTTATTAATGTAATTTTTAATTCTATTGAATAAAAAGTTGTTACAAAAAATCAATCAATAAATCACATTTAAATAAATTCAACAAAAAGATAAATTATATTTAATAATACTATAAAATACTTAAAATTAATATATGAGTTAATATAAATAAATAGCTAGGAAATAATGAGTAAATTCACTCAAAAAAAATAATTTAAGCTGAATTATTTATAGCCTTGTTAAATAATTAAAATAAAAAAAGTTACAATGTTTATAAAATACTAGAAGATAGTGTAACTATTTTTAAACCACGCCGGCGATTGAATGAACGACACAGGTCGTAAAAAAAGGTAAAATTTAACTCACCGATTCAAATGAAAGCAAAGGAAAGTGTTCCGAAACGGTAAAACTTGTAATTTATCACTGAAAAATTCACAATTCACGTGGCACGACGAATGCGACGCACAGTTTCAGTGAAACGATATTATATACGGTAATTTTAATACATATAACATGTCTACGCGGGTAGAAAATTCAAACGAAAATAATTTTTTGTAGGTTAGCAAACGTCAAACTCGGTGCATCTGAAGGTCACCTTGAGATGACGGATTGACGCTTGACGGAAGAAGCGGTGTTGCTCGTGCTCTGTTTATTTTGGTTTTCAACCGACTTCAAAAAGGAGGAGGTTATCAATTCGTCTGTAATTTTTTTGTACAATATGAGTCGCCGCCAGGCTGTTTCAAATAACGAAAATATGTTTGTTATTGTTTATGTAGCATGATATTGACAAAAAAAAATTATCCTGCTGAGTTTCTTTTGCCGGTTATTATATACTGCAATTTTTTTCCCTTTTATACCAAAACGACCGGTAAATTAACCATGACTAGTCTGATTTCACGAAATTTACTTCGAAAATTTGATTTTATTGTTAGGAAATGAAAAACAAACATACAATAACATGCTTTTTCCTTTATTTCCGTGTGGGGAATTTGTGTGGAATTGGGACATTTTTTTCCCCAATTTGGGGAATTTCGCTTAGAGTTTTGGGGAATTAGGTGAATAGGCATTGGCAACCCTGTCTAAGACTATCAAGCGCTACGAAAATACACTGTACTTAAACGCTAAACACACTGAGTATTTTACTAGTTGTCACCCGCGGCTTTACTCGGGTTTTAAGCGTCAACTCGGGTTTCAATACTTAATTAGTATTAGGCATAAATAGTCTATGTCCTTAGGACTTAAACTTTTTACATACCAAATTACTTCCGTGCGTTTACGGTTTGGCTATGAAAGAAATAAGAGAACGAGACGAGAGAATGGGACCATGCGAAAGCATTCTCACTTACGATATCCTTATAAATAGTTTTTTTTTATGTTATAGGTTGGCGGGCGAGCATATGGGCCATCTGATGGTAAGTGATCACCATCACCCATAGACAATGACGCTGTAAGAAATATTAACTATTCCTTACATCGTCAATGTGCCACCAACCTTGGGAACTAAGATGTTATGTCCCTTGTGCCTGTAGTTACACTGGCTCATTCACCCTTCAGACCGGCACACAACTATACTGAGTACTGCTATTTGGCGGTAGAATAACTGATGAGTGGGTGGTACCTAGTTATATATAATCCTTCAAACAAGAAATAATTTAATTTGACTATTAGAATTTTATTTTATTTTCTCTCTGTAATGAATCAATGACGAAACCACACTAAATACAGGTGGTACGGACTGCGATTCAATCAAACAGTGATTATTCAAATCGATGGTATAAAGCACAGTTTAGCCTAAAGAAAAGACAAGATACTTTTTTACACTGATTAGAACTAGCGGTAACTTTTGTCACGGTGACTTTAAAAGTGTTTGTCATTGTCACGTCACGTTTCCCAAGTGGAGTGCGCTCATTAATAGAGACAGTGACAAAACATTTTCGAAATCGAAGTGTCATTTGGTACGATAGATTTCGAAGAGACGGTCGTTCTGTGTGAACTCGTGAGACTCAGCAGAAAAAGATTTTAATTTTCACGTGAATATCTGAATACTCTTTCAATTTTTTAACATAAAGAGCTGGTCTCTTTTCCACTTCTTCTATTAGAACATCATTATCAGTATCGTCTTCACGAATGTTTACGTTTTGAATAGATGGCGACGCCATTTGCGCGCCCCAAAGTCGGCAGTCAAAGTGCAGATAGCGCAAACTGACGACGAGAGTGACAAATTTGTCGCTAGCAGACACAAATGTCACCCAATTGTCACGTCTTGACAAGAGTGACGAAACAGTCACTGTGACAAAAATCACCCGTGCGCGCTAGTTCTTATAAGTACGACACAACTTACATGTAGCATCGGCAAATTCATTAAAACCGATTACAGCCGGTTCACACAACCAATAAAAACAGCTCCCTATCGCGCCATTCGACGCTATTCGTCGCTATAGACTCTCGCGTCAGCTCGACCCGAGACAGCGAGTGCGTGTAAAGCGACGCGTCGAATTGACGAATATGTTCGTTCATACGATATTACAAGTTATTACGTTTGTGCAAAGATGACATTCACATAAGAAATAAATATTGATAATTTGGGACAGCGTACTCAATTCGGATGTGATCGGTTTTATGAATATTGCCGATGCGACATCTACAGTCAGTCTGGGTAACTTTGGCCTTCAGTAAAACATTGGCCCACACTTAAACACTGCCAGGTTTAATTGATTTACCGCTACAAGGCATAGAATATGTATTTAATTTTTTATTTATTATATTCTTTAGCTATCTTCGTAAATGTTCACATTTATAACTTGACAAGTGTCATATTGACATTTCGTGTACAGACCAAAAAAATAAAATTGTTTTTGGCGCGCGTATTTCGAACCATCGAAAAAGTTATCTCATGCGAGTGAAATAAATTATTTCCTGCGAGTTACTGACTTTGATCCCATTATTTTATGTTTCACTGAGGAGATGTAAGTATTTTTTTGGTCATTTATTCAGTATTTCGGCGGAAATTTCACATTTTCGTTGGAACAAAATATTTTCACAGTAAAACTGGGTAACTTTGACCCGGGCCAATGTTACCCAAAAATTTCATAAATGTATTGTTGATGTTGCCAATTATTTGTTTTTCGTTCGCAGTGCGAAATTATGGCACGAAAAAAGCCTTGCCCGAAAGCAGGAACTAGACAGTACGGTACTAAGACAAGATATACTGAAGAGAGCCTGAGAGAATGCTTAAAAAAAATAAAAGAATGTGTATTGACCCAAAGAGCTGCAGCAAAACTTTACGGTATCCCAAGGAGCACAATTAAAAATAAATTAAAAGAAAAACACACAAAAGATGTGGGTAGACCGCCAACTTTAACTGAAGTTGAAGAGAATGCAATCGTATCACATGCAATAGCGTTAGCTGACCTAGGGATCCCTGTCGGTATGCAAGACGTCAGAGTAATTGTAAAAAAATACTTGGATGACGAACAACGCAAAGTCAGTACATTTAAAGACAATTTACCTGGATGGGAATGGGGAAAACTGTTTCTAGAACGTCACCCTAGCATCAAAGTCAAAGTTGCACACAACATTAGCTGCAAAAGGGCCCAAGTCAATAAAGAAATCATAGAGGAATACTTCAATAACTTGCAACAGGAAATTAGGGATGTTCCACCAGAAAACATATTTAACTTCGATGAAACTGGATTTCATGATAATCCCAAGAAAGCAAAACTTTTATTCCGGCGCCAATGTCGAAACCCCGAAATAATAAGAAATGCCACTAAGTCATGTTTTACAGTCATGTTTTGCTGCAATGGCATTGGAGAATTTGTTCCTCCATTCATAATATATAAAGCCAAACAGAGATGGTCGCACTGGCTTCTTGGAGGGCCACCCAATTCAAGAATGGCAGTCACAAAATCTGGCTGGATTGACAGTGAGTCATTTGACGTGTGGTTTGAGATGCAGTTACTTCCTATTTTGAAGAAAAAACCGGGAAAGAAGGTTGTGATTGGTGACAACCTTAGTTCTCATATCAGTATTAGAACTTTAAAACTATGTGCCGAGAACGACATTAAATTTATTTGCCTCGTACCAAACAGTACGTTGGCGCGAAGTTTTGAGTAAATGGCGTCAAACCAAGCGCGGAAAGATTCAAAATGCACTTCCAAAAGAAGTGTTTGCATCTTTATTGAAAAAAACGTTAGAGGTGGGAAAAGACACTGAAGCACAAAACGCAAAAGCTGGTTTTAAGTCATGTGGTGTTTGTCCATTCAACAAAGAAGTAGTTTTAAAGAAAATACCGGACTATGCCAAACCAATTCAAGAAATTCAAGAATCAATTGGAGAATCTTTTAAGAATTTTATACAGGAAATACGAGATAATGATTTGGGGGTAAAGCAGAGGAAAAAATTCCAGATTCCTGTGGTAGCTGGTAAAAGTATATCTGTAGAAGAAGTGGAAAAATTCTATGAAGAGCGTCAAAGATCGGATTCTCAGAAAAAAGAAAAGAAAGACCATGAAACAGCTGTGAAAAAGAGAGGCCGACCTGTCGGATCTAAAAACAAAGGGAAGAAGGAAGGAAAGAAGGTACCGGAAAGCTATGATATAATCCATGAAGATGCAGAAGAAGTTAGAAACCCGAAGACAGATGCTGTTTTATTAACTCCGACAATTATCAGTCCATCGCAAGCTGTGTCGTTGTCACCTTTACCGTCACATGAAATAGTACAAGTTGAAGCTGAAATTCACCGCGAGAAGACACCGAGCATTCTAGAACAAAATGAAATATTAGATTACACAGATGTTGCTAATAATGTAGACATTCCCATGGACATTGATCCAGAATCTACGATTGAAAATTATTATGTTAATTGGGATACACAACCAAATGTTAGTCATGAAATTTCAAGGGATGAAATAGTTGTAAAAACGAATAAGCCTGATAATAAAGCCGAGAAACAAAGTAAAAAGAAGGCAATCAAAGATACAACCAATTAAACAGGTCAACAGGGCAATGAATCTTTTTGTATTGTGAGTTACGAAGAGTGTCTGTTTCCTGGTAAGGTCATCAAGGGCCTGGGACAGAACCTAAAGATTTCCGTAATGCAAAAAGCTTCAGATGGGTGGAAATGGCCATCTAAACCTGATTTTCTGAATTGTAACAAAAAAGATGTTGTGAAGTATTTAGATCATGAGCAAATAGTTGTGAAAAGGGGTTACTACGAAATACATGATGACTTTTATACATGGAATGGGGAAATTAACCTATAAGTTTCAGCATCTTTCACAACTACTTTCTTATGTTATTTCCTGTTGATTAAGGTATTTGTTTTCTCCTGTTGCTAAGATATTGTATTTCTAATTTTAGATTTAGGTTGATTTAAGCACAATTTATTTATTTTTTATTAAAAAACCTTGTTTCTCAAGGGTCAGTAAAAAAATACACTTATGTACATTTTTTAGTTAATTTTATGGCAACCCTAACCTTTCTGTTATGTTTTTATTGTCTATGGCGTAAGTTTGCTTCTTCCTAGCTCTAAATTACGAGGTTAAAGTTACCCATAATCCTGAAATTAAAACATACGTAGTGAAATCCAGATCCAGACATACATGGTACAAAGTTACCCAAGTATCCGCAAAACTTTGGCCCAGCCTAAAATCGCAAAATTTTCCTTGCCTGCATTTAACAAAAATCAAAATCGGTTGCAAATTTTACACAGCAATGGTTCAATCCCACTGATATTATATTACTTGGAGAGCAGTATACAAATTAAACCGATTATTTTCTACAAAAAGTGTCCTGACTGGGCTAAAGTTACCCCGAGTGACGTTAAGTTATGTCGTACTTTACCTATAATCTGTTTATCTAAGATCCGGTAATCTCAGCCTGCTGAGAACGAATCCTTACGAATACAGTTATGAAAAAAAAAACAATCAATTAATAATTTTATTAACAACTTTCATACCTATACATTTAAAAAACAACAAATATCTTTAAAAATACAATAGTTTTCGTATACATGTAATCAATAACAACCTTAAAATTAATTAGTAAAGCTTAATATGGCGCTTTTTGTTATATACAAAGCAGATAACTACCATAAAGTCGAATTTTACTTGCCATAGCTATTTTTAAAGACTGGCAATCTTCACGGATAATAATATAATAAGGTACAGTATTGAAACACTATTTCCTAACTCTTATATTAGGTGGCACTGCGACCTTAGATCACATAGCCTTATGCCTTATATCTACGATGTAGTTGAGGATATATTATTAATACTGTCAGATTTAGAAATAATGTTAGTCAAAGATCCAGGAAATAATGACCTTCCTACTAATATGGAGGAGCTGCGATGGCCGTGTGGTTAGAACGCGTGCATCTTAACCGATGATTGCGGGTTCAAGCCCAGGCAAGCACCGCTATATATATGTGCTTAATTTGTGTTTATGATTCATCTCGTGCTTGACGGTGAAGGAAAACATCGTGAGGAAGCCCGCATGTGTCTAATTTCATCGAAATTCTGCCACATGTGCATTCCACCAACCCGCATTGGAACAGTGTGGTGGAATATGTTAGCCCAGCATTGGGAAATTTACGGGCTGTTACGTTACTTTACTTATTACTAATATTATAAATGCGAAAGTTGGTGAGGATGGATGTTCGTATTTTTGTTACTCCTTCACGAAAAACTACTGAACGGATTTGGATGAAATTTTACAGTAACATAGGTTATACACCAGAATAACACATAGGCTACATTTTATAACAACTTTATGTAATTTGTTCATAATATACGATACATATCTAGTACGTTAGTATTACATAATGCTCCACATGTGGCAGAATTTCGATGAAATTGGACACATGCAGGTTTCCTCATGATGTTTTCCTTCACCGCCGAGCACGAGATGAATTATAAACACAAATTAAGCACATATATATAGTGGTTCTTGCCTGGGTTTGAACCCGCAATCAGCGGTTAAGATGCACGCGTTCTAAGCACTGGGACATCTTAGCTCACGAGTTCTAACAACAGGATAATCTCGATATGACAATATAAAAACTCTTATTACATATATGAAGTTTCACTCCAGACTTAAAGGTGGACTACAGTCAAATTCCTCAGCGAAGGGATCCGTAGTGTTACCATCTTCATCGACAAAGTTTAATTTCACCGGATGTATGCACTTAACGTAAGTTCTGTTCATTAACACTGGACTAGAATTAATTCCCATGTTTTCGGGTAATTTTTTATCACTGGCAACATTGATTGAAATGTCACTTTTTGTAATGAGAGGACTCTTGTAAGGTTTTATTGAGTTGGATTTGTTTATTATATGTATTGATGTTAAGGGCGGGGGTTCACCGTACATTTTGAGTTTAGCAATTTTCTCGTTTACTTTTCTTTTCCTCGCAAGCTCTTTAGGAGACAAGTCTTGTGTATCCTTTTGTTTAAAAGTAGACTCAAAGTCTAAGCCGCTAAGGTTCAAATTGATATCTACCTTTTGAGCGAGTGGGGACTCAATGAACAATCTATTCTTAGATACATTATAATCACTATTATTTAACCTGTACGGCGTAACATTTTCAGTATTGCCATATTTCAAATTAATAAAATTATTTTTAATAGCAACACAATCGTTCATAAACTTTTTCTTGTCAATATTAACGAATTTCTTCGTCAGATCGTCTGTCATTTTCCGGATAAAATCGATTTTACAAGTTCTCGTGAAATGTGACAACTCCGTTGCTCTGTACTGTGCGATTTCTTTCCTAGTGTTGCCAGTTCGCTTCTGTAAATTTAAACACGCTACAATCTGACCTGTGTCTAAAATATTTTCGAAGCCAAACTTTTTGATGCCTCCCCAGAAATTTATCGATATTATATTTTTGCTTTCGTCAGTTAAATATATATTTTGAAAGTGGTTTGTCTGTGGTTCGATTAAAAATATCAAACCGAACGTGTCTATTTCGTTATTATCTGTAGTCGTTGTGTGTTGGAGGTCCTTTATGGGAAGGCATTTTCTTCTTAGGGTATCTGTGTATATTTTCGTTTTATTTTGATTGAATTTTGATGGTTGGAATATGGATTGTCTACCAGCTGATATTTGAACCTCGGAAAATCTGAAACAAAATGGAAAACATACAATTTTAAATAAAATAATCAAAGAGTGAGTTCAAATACAGGAGCAAGGGATTGTATATAGAAGTACAAACAAAACTATTTCATTTTAATTTAATGGCATACACAGTTAGGCTAACGCGACAGTAGGTCAATTTACCAGCAGGTAAGTGGTCACCACCATCCTTATTGATTAGCACTGTGTTATTATTACAACAACAACAACAGCCTGTAAATTCCCACTGCTGGGCTAAAGGCCTCCTCTCCCTTCGAGGAGAAGGCTTGGAACATATTCCACCACGCTGTTCCAATGCGGGTTGGTGGAATACACATGTGGCAGAATTTCGATGAAATTAGACACATGCAGGTATCCTCACGATGTTTTCTTTCACCGCTGAGCATGATATGAATTATAAACACAAATTAAGCACATATATATAGTGGTGTTTGTCTGGGTTTGAACCCGCAATCATCGGTTAAGATGCACGCGTTCTAACCACTGGGCCATCTCTGTGTTATTAACCTAAACCCTAATGTAAGTAATATTATCAATTCTTTAATACAAGAAGCAACGAGCAAGTATAGTTACCTCACAGCGGTGGGGACCACATTGTATACATCAAGCCACGCCCCCTCGGCTATGAGGTCCAGTACGCACTCGTTAGGTCTCCAAACTGTTATCATTGCTGAAACCAAATTAAATTACAGAATATAACATTATATACACAGATAATATATAAGAAAAGAGTAACTACTGAGTTTCTTGTCGGTTCTTCTCGGTAGAATTTAGATTCCCAAATTGGTAGCTTCACTTAATATAATTGTTAAATGACTTTGATTCAAATGTGCTTGTAAAAGCTTACTTGAAATATAGGTTGGCGGACGAGTGTATGGGCCACCTGATGGTAAGTGGTCACCATCACTCATAGACAACGACGCTGTAAGAAATATTTATCGTTTCTCACATTAAACCAATGCACCACCAAACTTGGGAGCTAAGATGTAGCGTCGGCAAAATCCGTAAAACCGATCACTGCCGATTCACACAACCAACAGAAACAGCTCCCTATCGCGCCACTCGACGCCATTCGTCGCTATAGACTCTCGCGTCAGCTCGACCCGAGACAGCGAGCGCGTGTAAAGCGACGCGTCGAATTGAATATATTAGGTCATACGATATTACAAGTTATTGCGTTTGTGTAAAGATCATATTCACATGAGAAATAAATATTGATAATTTGGGACAGCGTACTCAATTCGGATGTGATCGGTTTTACGAATTTTGCCGATGTGACATCTAAGTTGTGTCGTACTATAACAACAAATAAACTTTGCCATTTATAATATTAGTTAGCATACGTTGATGATGCAATGAGTTAATGAGTTTATGATGGATAGCACACCTTGGGAATGAAACGATCGCCTCCTGGCTATTTCAATTCATATTAAATTGTTTATATAATATATGAGACAAAAAAAAAACCGCTGAGTTTCTTTCGCCGGTTCTTCTCAGGTCAGGGTATTTTCTTTCCGAACCGGTGGTAGTTTCAATTGACCATCAATAAGAAAGTGTAATGCTTCTATATTGAATAAAGCTATTGGAGTTTGATACCTTGTGATATAAAGTCATTGTGAACATCAGCAACCCTCATCTTCAGCAAGGGCACCACATTCCTGGTCACATCCAACCCTCGCTTCTTCACCATATCCTGTACCTTCGCCTGTAAGTCCTGAATCAATTTCTCGCGCTTTTTCATCGCGTGCTCTTCCAGACGATGGGTTTGGGATTCTGTCAGGTTGACCTTGAATATCAAATTATTGTTTCTATTAGAAAAACTTATCAATAAATATCATGGTGGGGATCATGATCTTGTTCTCCTGACTGATATCAATCACAGCGATCATGCTCATAGAAAACTATGTTCCCATATTACATTCCACAATAGGGTACTTTCCGTGAATGAAAGAATTAATTATAAAATTTGATAAAAATAAAATATATGTGTAGAAATATACTTAATTATTTTTGTTGAATCATAAAAGGGCTTTATTATTTTAAAATCAAAAGTCACGTGACTTAAAACAGGAGCCGCCATTGTATCACGTCAGATTGGCAAAAACTGTCATTTCAGTGACATCTGGCACTGATAAACAACTTTTCCTAAGTAATATTTAGTATTTGTACATTACACTCGAGAGTTATATAATTATAATTCATTATTATCCCAAGAAACATCAAATAATTATATCTGTTAACGTTGAACGTGAAAACACAACTGTTGTTTTTGTCAATGTGACGTCATAAAAATGACTGACGGCAATTTTACGGATGTAAAAGAGGTTTAAATTTTCTGAAATATTTTGAGCTATATAAAAATTATAAGGAATATCAGCATTTTGAAGGATTTTTCTAAACATTGCAAAATACCCTATTGTGTTCAGTCGCAGGCGCAGACAAATAGTTTTACGTTCTTTCCAAAGACCGAATGCGACAAGACAGTCGACTTCTACTCTTGACACTGCTATAAATAAAATAAATAAATATGAGACAACATCACATACATTACTCTGATCCCAATGTTAGTAGCTAAAGCACTTGTGTTATGGAAATCGGAAGAAACGACGTCACAAACACCCAGACCCGAGACAACATAGAAAACTAATGATAATCTACATCGACTCGGCCGTGAATCGAACCGGGGACCTCAGAGTGGCGTACCCACGAAAACCACATACCACTCGACCATGGAGGTCGTCAAAGGTGGAGGTGCTATATATATGTATAATTTCTAGACCTATAACGTTTTTGTTCCGACCCGAGGTCAACCTGTGACCTCAGATTCTTTGACTTTGTGAACATTTAAATAGGGCTGAGGATCAGATCAAGAGATTTGTTATCGCTCAACAACATCTACAGTTGCCTTACCTTAAATCCTGATAAATCTTTGCTTCTCTTCATGAGTCTGCATATTTGAGAACCAGTGTCCAACCCCTTCTCCGAATCGAAGCCCTCCGAATCTTCAGATTCCTGTTTACATATTTAAACTACTAATAATGTAAGACTCCCGAGCACTAAGTTGGAACTGTGATCATCAAATTAAGCACCAGCCAACTGAATCTAACATGACCTTGTTTTTATAGTTACACTAGCTCACTGGCATACATTGGTGTAATGCTATTTCTTTACGTAAGCCACCAACATTACGGCACAACTTAGATGTAGCATCGGCCAATGCAATAAAACCGATTACTGCCGATTTACACAACCAACAGAAACAGCTCCCTATCGCGCCACTCGACGCTATTCGTCGCTATAGACTCTCGCGTCAGCTCGACCCGAGACAGCGAGTGCGTGTAAAGCGACGCGACAAATTGAATATATTAGGTCGTATGATATTACAAGTTATTACGTTTGTGCAAAGATCATATTCACATGAGAAATAAATATTGATAATTTGGGACGGCGTACTTAATTCGGGTGTGATCGGTTTTACGAATTTTGCCGATGTGATCTAAGTTGTATCGTTCTACAAAAGTATTTCGTTCCAAAAATTATGAAGCAAAATGATTGAAAATCCAAGTTTTGTATATTTTCCTTTATCTATTAAAATGAACCACAAAATATTCTCCTCACCTGTTCACCCATTTTCTCTATCTCATCATACAACTTCTCAATCTGATTCTGTCTGTCCGTTTCGTGTTTCATCTGCTGGAGATGCTCCAAGCGTTCAGAACGAGTAACTGCAATTATTATATAAAAGTAAATACACTATAGTCGAGATGGCCCAGTGTTTAGAACGCGTGCATCTTAACCGATGATGGCGGGTTCAAACCCAGGCAAGCACCACTGATTCATGTGCTTAATTTGTCTTTATAATTCATCTCGTGCTCAGCGGTGAAGGAAAACATCGTGAGGAAACCTGCGTGTGACAAATTTCATAGAAATTCTGCCACATGTGTATTCCACCAACCCGCATTGGAACAGCGTTGAGGAATATCTTCCAAACCTTCTCCTCAAGGGGAGAGGAGGCCTTTAGCCCAGCAGTGGGAATTTACAGGCTGTTGTTGTTGTGAAATACACTATTCATGACTTTTACACATATTCATCATTACTCAAGAGCAATTTCAAAATAAATAATAATAATAGTCACCAGTGCTGCCATCCGCAAACTTCTCGATATAAAGCGTAGGATACACTCTGGTCACGAAGACTCGGACCCGCGAAATTTTCCCGCCCTCCGGCCTGACGGCTGACAGGCGAGCCAAGATGGCGCCGTTACCATGGAAACCGAGCCTCGCGTCCCATTTAGCGCGCCGCGTCGAATTGCCGGATATCTTGAGACGTATCGACGATGTGTCCTAAAATTATAAAAACAAAGAATAATTTAAGTAACGATTTATTGTAATAATTGATAAAAATACACGGTGGCTTAGGAAAACACTAGAATTTGGCGAAATAATTTTAGCAGATGTTTATACAAGTCATACCCTCTATCTTAAGAGGAATATGAGAAATTAGGTGTCAGAACAAAAAAAATGTCAATATTGCTCATATAAAGAATATATATGAAGTCATATATTAATTTTTTTGTATCATACGCGATACCATTGGTCGACATCCGAAATAATCAATCATATTTAGATAACGAATTAACGATTTTAGTTCTTATCCAATCTTTTATATCTTAAATATAGAATATATATTGTTGGAATAAGCAAGCTACATCTGCGTCAAGTCACACAACCTCCCTTAAAAAAAGAAAGGCGGGAAATTTGCGGCTGACACATTGGGATCGCCATTAAGATTATAAGTGTGTAATATGGATTATTGATGGTTATTTGTGTTGTTTACTAAATGGTTTTCTTTTGTTGTAGGTTGATTGTTAATGTAAATTAAAGATCGGGTTATAAAAATAAAATTAAATGCCAATCTAAGCTCTCGTCATTGTTACTCCATCGATTTAAATAGTTTACTATGTTTTTTCCTGGCCGATTTCAGTTACGGCCTGTTTTAAGGGACACTATACACATACGTAGGACATTTTAAAGAGCACAAACATTCACTTTAAATTCGCTTTTTCTAGTCAGATAAGCGATAGGAAAGAACTTAAGCGCCGGACCACCAGCTTTACCGTTTATTTGAGGCACGGAAGTCTAACTCCAAATATAACACACCGGGCTACTTCTGTGAACTTTTAGAGAGAGAATATCCCCAAAAATTACTTAACGGCACGTCTGAGATTTAAATCTAGAACCTTAGCATCTGTCGCCTTATATAAATAAATAAATAAATATGAGAAAACATACATACATTACTCTGATCCCAATGTAAGTAGCTGAAGCACTCGTGTTATGGAAATCAGAAGTAACGACGGTACCACAAACACCCAGACCCAAGACAACATAGAAAACTAATGGTAATCTACATCGACTCGGCCGAGAATCGAACCCGGGACCTCGGAGTGGCGTACCCATGAAAACCGGTGTACACACCACTCGACCACGGATATCGTCAAATAAACAGATATACCTTTAATATAAATAAAAATATCAATAAAATAATCTCACCTCCCAAGGAGACACTCCCTGCTCACAGTTCACCAACTCAGCCCCGTATATCGCCAACTTTGTGCCCACACAGATTTTCCCAGCACATATCAAGTTATCAATCAATCTGTCAGCACACGCCTTGATGCAGTACCAACCATCAGTAACTAACAGTTCTATGTTTTGCATTTGTTTGGTAACACTGTAAATTTTAAAAAGAGAATTAGAACCGAGTATAGTAGGACACAAATTAGATGTAGCATCGGAAAATGCAAAGGAATGAAATTAAAACCGATTACTGCCGATTTACACAACCAATAGAAATAGCTCCCTATCGCGCCATTCGACGCTATTCGTCGCTATAAATTCACGCGTCAGAGAAAGCAAGTGCATGTAATCTACGCGTCAAATTGACCAATATGTATATTAGGTCATATAATATTACAAGTTATTACGTTTATGCAAAGATCATATTCGCATGAGGAATAAATATGGATAATTTGGGAGAGCGTACTCAATTCGGATGTGATCGGTTTTACGAATTTTGCCGATGCGACATCTAAGTTGTGTCGTACTATAACTTTATTGAAGATTCTTTATATTTCACGTTACAGAATTTTGCTAGCAGAGGAAACATTTTGAGTAAACTTTTCTTTTTCTTAAATATGCCTCGTAAGCATGAGGCTACTCCATCCATGGTAAGTGGTAGTGGAGTCCAAACGCGAAGACGACCAGCAAGGTCAGGGAGAATGAAAGAACTATTCGCTCTCGTCATAACGAATAAAATATGCCTTTTCACGCCTCGTTTAAGAACTCAGGTTATAAGAGGAGGGGGACAGGTGTGCTAGTAGAGAATTCCATTATTTGGCGGTGCGGCATATAAAAGAATTGCGGAATTTTATCGTGCGCGATGGAATTAATGTCACGGATATAGTGAGCCAGGCCAGCACGTTTAGAATTGTGGAGAAAAGGGGAAGCAGGCGATAAAGAGAACAATTGCTCATTAGAATTTGTCGATACACCAAGCTGTATTATAGATATATATACCGGATGTTACAACGTCGCTTTTATGTTAGTACAATGCAGCTGAACTATTAGCAAATTACATGGAACATGTACTGTTGTGTACATGTTCCGTACATGTACATGTAGCTGAACATGTACATGTTACTCTAAATTTGTTTATCTTTACTTTTCGTGCCATGAAACATAAATTAGTACATACCTATCAACGTATACTTCGTTAACGTAAAATCCCAGCACTTTTAAGACCATTAATTTAGAAGCCAGCTCGTCCTTTTCCAATATCTTCCTCAACGCAGGTCTCTCAACATTAAACAGCTCTCTATTATAACGATATTTCAATTGGAGTAGAATATTTTTCACCGTGCACGTATTATTCATGCAATTCGGAAAACGAATTTCGTATGATAATAATTTCCAAATGATCAATTTCAAATGATTTTCTATCCAACCGTCAGGCACTATCTTTCTGTTTACCGACTCAATGAACTTGTTTATTATTTTATCTGTTGTCCAGATGTCACTGTCAATGTCATTTCGTTGCCCGTCAAATTTGATGTCAAGTATTTTATCAAATTTAAAGTTTAAAATAAACGGATCTACGTTTGCATTGTTTGAATAACTCAATTCAATCTCTTGTACCTTTTTAAGTTTGTATTTTTTATTTTTCTTATAATTTTCGTCAAATATGTAAGTATTTATTAGTCGTTCGGCTGTAGCATGGCTGGGTGCATTAACTTTGTTAACAGTTTGAGGCGTTTTGAATTTTCTTCTCTTTTTAGCTCTAGGACACGATAGTATCGGACTACCAGATCGCTTACTTATTGGTGACGTGTCTTTAGAAAAATCTTCTGTACATAATGTCTGTTCTAAGTTATTTATAACTTCGGTATTCATTATTTCATCAATATTTAATTGATCATTATTAATCGCATTGTCCTCTTTAATGTCTGAGTTATTTGTTTTATTTTCAGGATTACCATTAAACATTTCTTGACATAGTCTTAACGAATCTTTAGATATATTTACATGTTTTTCATTTGCAGTTTTAAGCCCAAATGTGTTAAAGTTAGTTTTATTTTCAAAAATCTTATCTTGATTAAGATCAATGTCTTCGAATAACTGTTTACTTTTTAACAATGCTTCTTTTGATATTTTAACAGTTTTATTATTACCTGTTTGAAAACCAGTAAATGCAAATTCTTTTTTCGTCTGTGTTTCGTCATATACATCAATATCTTGGAATATTTTTCTCGTCTTCGCTAGAGCGGTTTCGGAGACTTGAACTACTTTATTACTGGCTGTTTTGAATCCTTCAAAAACCGAAGCAGTTTGACGTTCACACGTTTCATTATTTTTAAATATCTCTTTAGTTTTAGTTAACGCTTTTTCTGTTATCTTAACTTGTTCATCGCTAACTTTATCAATGGAATCAAATCTATGTTTATCTTCAATAATTATATCGTCATTACCAGTGCTCGGTTCCGTATTAAATATATCTTGAAAAATGCTCTTAGTTTTAGCTTCTTCAGATATTGCAACTGCTTTGTTACTAGCAGTTTTAAATCCTTGTATTTTTGTTTTCAGATTGCAAGAAGAATCTTGATAATTATTAGATAATTTATCTCGATCTTTACTTATATCTTTAAAAACATCTTCGTTAATATTTTCTTGTGACTTAACTAGGACATGTTTTGTACTATGACTTTCCATTTTATGGCCAAAGGTATCTCTCACAGAGCTCATTTCTTCTTTATAAGATTCTTTATCGCTTTGCACCGACATTATCTCTTTGAAAATGTTCTCCGATTTAGCTAAAGCCTCTGGAGATATTTTAACTGGTTTATTACTTGCGGTTTGGAAACCGGTGAATGTAGGTATTTGTTGTTTAAGATGATTTACATTTGAATTGTCATGTGGCTTCTTAAATATTTCATTATTTATCTTAGCAGGTGGAAAAGAATTAACGAAACCAGCACGTTTATTATTAAGGTTTGTGGTATTATTTTTATTAAAAACAACTTCTGTTTGATTTTTGTTCCTATTAACTGGCGATTCATTAGTTGCAGCTAGTTTATTAAAGTTTTCGTCATCTATATTATCGAAAATATTTTTAGTTTTAGCGAGCGCCAGTTGAGATACTTCTATTCTTTTATTGGTAGCTGTTCTGAAGCCTATAAAATCTTTACTCGTTGTTGGTTGATCTACATGTGAGTCAAATTTCTCAGCGTTGGAATCACAAGGTTTTTCTAAATCACTTAAATTTATATCTTCGAAAATATTTCTTGTTTTAGCTAAACCCTGTTCTGATATTTTGATTTTCTTATCATTTGCTGTTTTGAAACCAACAAATGGTCTTTCATTAACAACTTTATTGGTAGTTTTATTATTATCAACCATTTTTACAGCATCTGTAGCTGTTTTATCTAGTGATTTGTTATCATCTTTGTCTTTATCACTGACAATGAAATTACTCTCAAACTCATTCATAATGTGTTCGTCAATATTAACCAGTTCATTTAAAAGTCCAATTTCGTCTAGTCCTGCATACATTTCACAATCTTCTGCACCATGGTTTAATTCTGTGTTATTTTTACATACATTTATAGTATTTTCTGATAATTTAACTTTTTTATTACAAGATATATCATTGGCTGCGTTAGATTTAGACATATCTGTAACTGCATCAGATTCTAATACTTCTTCAAACATTCTTTTGCTTTTCATAAGAGCCGCCTCAGATATTTTAATGTGTTTACCACTTCCTGTCTTAAAACCTAGTGGGCTTATAACATTATTATGACAATGATTTTCTTTTTGTTGTAACTTACTTTCATCATCCTTATTATCAACTTTATTGTTATTACATTTAGAGCTACTTTCAATATCTTCTACGAGTTTTGAAAGTGAAAAATCTACTTCCTGAACTTTAACATTATCTAAGATACTTTTAGCTTTACTGTATGAATCTGAATGCACTTGTATAGATTTATTGCTAGCAGTTTGAAAGCCAACATACATTGTCTTATCTAGAACATCATGTTGATTATAAAATGATGTTTCCAAGGCACAAGTCAGTGGTAACTCTTCGAAATCATTCTTAAAATTATCTTCTTCCTCACTACTAAATAGTAATTCATCTTCAATAAATGAAGTATATTTTATTTTACTTTTATTGAAATCTTTGCCGGCAACTTTATGAGATTTATTGCATATACTTAAAATGGGACTGGGTGATTTGTCCCGGTCACCCAGAACAGGCTCCGCGTGTGTTTGTATGAACAGTTCACTGTTTATAATCTGTGAATTAATCAATCTCTTCGCGACATCAAAATCAAGATTATCATTTATGACTGGAACTGCTATTGTCTCGAATTTTTCAAATGATTCCAATTTGTAAACTAAAGGTGGTGTTCTTGATTTAAGAATAGGAGAATTATTTGTTGTTATAATTAAGCTACTCGGTATAATTTCATCATGTTTATTAAGGTCGTTTATATCTAATTCTGTAATTCTTTCAGCTTCTTTATCTTTAGTAACAGCACATTTATCATTAAATCTTACACTGAGGGTATTCTGAGAATCATCACATTCTTTTCTAAGGGAACTAGTTTCATTAATTGTTTCCTTAGTTTCTAAGTCTTTGGAATTCATATCATTAGTATGTTCATTGCTGTTTTGTGAATTGACATTGTTATTGATGTTACTATCTAAATTATTAAATGAATTATCAAATTCCTGTGGCATATCTTTTTCTACATCTATTAGGGCTTCAGCGTCTTCTATAATATTGATAAGCTGTGTATCTAATACACATTGTGTTTCAAATTTACTCGACTGAATTTGTTCAGACTTCTGGAACAAATGAAACACTTTTTTAAAAATAATGATTTTATTTATTGAAATAAACATAGATATAGAAAAACTTGATTATTTTGAAATCTTAAAAAAAAAACAAATATTTACAATATATTTGAAAAATAACAGTCTTATCGGTGAGTCAGACCAAAGAAGTCAAGAATAAATAACCATAACATTCACTATTTTTTTTTTTATTATTTTATATAAAATTGGTATGCTTGCATGATAATGACATAGACCAGTTCAATCATTCCTGATATTGTCCACCACAACTGACTTAGGAAATTTAAAGGAAACTGAATTAGGAAGTTGTAATATCTCTTGTGCCTGTAACTCTCAATACTCACCCTTCACATTTGAACATGACATTGCTAAGTAATGCTGTGTTACAGCAGAATATGTGTTAAATGGTTGGACCTAACCAGGCAAGCAAAGCCCAGATACCAAGTGAAATTAAATCATTCCATTATCAACCTTTGAAAAGATTTATTTATTATAATTAAAGCTTACTTGTTCAGGTGATATCATTGTTATGGGTAGGAAATTACTCGTCTTATGCATTTCTAAATGATTTCGACTGCTACTACTTTTTCCAAAGGTGTCTGCGTTTTGAAACGCTTTTATTTGCTTCGAAATATTCAATAATACATCTTGTACTTTATATTCTTCCTTCGAGTTTTGAATGTCATTTTTATTGTCAAAGTATAAGGCCGCTGGTGTTTGTACATGTTTTTTTAAAGTATTTGCGAAAATATTAGCTTCATTACTATCCATTACAACACATAAAAATAAAAATTATTCACAATGAAATACAAAAATAATAGAATAATGCTTTGGTGTATGTCTGTCTGACTTTAAACTTAATTAATAGGTATTTTATATTGTAAACAGATGACTAAAAATTATAATATAATACGTTTCGTTATATGTTAACTTACTACCTCTACCTCATTATTAAGTTTAAATATGATAAAAACATATTTCTAAAATTAATTAATACGTCACTATTATTTCATTTTTGTATACCTAGCAATTTTATTTATACTAAATAAAAATATCGATATTACAATTTAAAAGAAAAAGCCAATTCCTTTTGACCGTATTAAACATAATTAAACGTAAAACGAACCTTAATCTAGTTACGTTCAAAAAATTTTACAATGAAAATAATTTAGATAATTTATTATAAATTAAATTGCATGGTAAACAATTTAATTGGTTATTTTCAATTTAATTTATTCATTGATATGTTTATTTTAATAAGTTTCTAATATAAGCGTAATAAGTTGCATTTTTATAGTAAACAAAAATTATCTGTAATCTGTGTACATTTGTTTTTGAACGCAGGCTTTCTGAACACCGACCAAACTCGGATTGTGATTTGTTCGTTGAAAATAGATATTTCTCGAAATACGTTAATATTATACTTAAAACTTAATCTAAAGTGTAGTGTGTTACCGATTATACATTTTGTGTACAATTTAATAAAAAATGGTGAGTACATGAGTTAAAAACATATAAATATTTGTTTGAAAAAAATGGCGCTAACTGAGGTTATAATTTTAGTCCCACACAATTTTATTGGTACAACCGGGACCTCGGCCTGAGACGAGAACGTACTCGGACTACGAGAGCGTCAATGACTGTATGGAAGGCGTCTGTAAGATCTATGAAGAACATTTGAAGAGAAGAAATCCTAATACGCCGACTATAACATATGACATATCACAGTTGTTTGACTTTGTCGATCAGGTAACGAATTAATATAATATAAACATACAACATATACACGATAGTATCGCTCATAGTTACTATGATATAATAATTATATTTTTAAGTATATCAATCATATTCAAATCACCCTCAAATGAGAATAAACATATTGTTTCTTACTTCTCAAAGAAACAAATGTTTTATATGAAAACTTGGCTGGTATTTTATTTCCTAAGCCAACTGCTTAGATCATAATGTGCACAGGTGTGTCTGTGTGCACATTATGATCATAATCCAATAGAATAGCCGTGTTTTGTTCAGATTAGTACCACGCACCTTATAACTGCCATAACCCAATCCTGTGTGGTAACTCTTGTTTTGGTCAATTTGTATACAGAATACCATCCATCACCATACCATAAAAATTCCAAAATTTTCCATTGTAATATTTTAAAGCATTTGACAGTAAAAAATATCCAAAACAAAGAATTTATTAGAAGATTACATGCCCACCTTCATTATGAAGTGATAATGTTGTTTTCAAATTAAACAATTCCAATTATAACAATTTCATGCTGTTTATATTTCCATTTTTTTATATTTAATTAAGCACAGAAATACTTTGTATAGTAACAGATTTTAAATGTCCTACTTACAAGATTTATTAACCCCTTGTACCACTAGTTACACTCACCCTTTAGCCTCCGATAAATATACTCTGCAGAATATATCATCTAATTGGTTGGTCTCAATGGCCTAATCAAGTAACAAAGGTATTGGAATAAACCCCTGAATCACCTCTGATTTGAGGAGATTTCAGCTGCAGGATATAAAGACTAGGTTATTTATTTCATAGATAATATAGTAGAAAGTTCTTAAAAGTCAGCCTTATAGATCAGCCTTATGATTAATATCACTTGTGATATGTTAACAACCAAATAACGTGTTTTATATACATTATATGATTACATTCAATATCAGATTCCGACATGTCACTCTTGTGTTCTGTGAGTGAGTTTCGAGATTTATCTTATAGAGTAGTAGTAACAATTGTAATAGTTATGTTAATATTTTTCTCTATCACTTTTCCAGCTCGCGGATCTCAGCTGTCTGGTTTATCAGAAATCAACGAACACATACGCACCGTATAACAAGGATTGGATAAAGGAAAAGATATATGTACTTCTACGTCAAGCGGCGGGTCAAAGCGACTGAACCGTAATATAGTGATTATACATTTGGTACCGTACTAATTCTTGTAAATAAAAACCTTTGGAATGATTGAGAGCACATTGAATAAAGATTTTTCTTAATTACCTTATTTGTGGAAGTGGTAGGCATCGACATGGTAACCATCTTATCATAGTGGTACCATCTGAATAGCAATAAATATGTAGTAATTAAAGTTAAGACGGTGATAACACATTGTTCCCTTATGTCATGAATTAATGTGATCCATATTCTATAACACATGCCAATAAAGAAAATATTAATTATGGACGAAAAGTCTGAAAGTATGGTCAGCAAAACAAAAACTTTTTTCTTATTTTTCGTGTAATTACAACTTGCTTCGAAAGTGGTATTTACAAGATAATACAAACAGTATATTTTAGATTTCTGTGAATGATATTGATTAATTAGTAATTTATATTGAGTGCAAACAACTTACATTATTTACGAGAAATAATATTGACCGATATATTCTCGAACTTTTTTTTCTAACCGTAAAGAGTGAAAGAGACGCGTATATTGTGTGAGTGAAACAGTACGATATCAATCGCCATTTATTAATGTTTTCTTTATCGGCTGACTACCCAAAGTGATTTGCTTGTATTTCTTTCTTATGTCAAGGTTCGCTTCCCGCCTTAATTTGCGTCAGTTAAGAATACAACAATGACTTACGGTCATATTCCTACAGATAATTAATAAATGCTTAATTTTTTTATTAATGTGCTTTCTAATATAATTTACTGATTTTGATGATGAAACTTAAAAACTAAAATTCTAATAAATTGATATTATTATAATTTGTACAATTTGTAAACAGAATAGCTTTACTTTTTAAACTATTATGAAACTTGGATAGAATTAATTTAAAAATATTTGGACGGACTCTTTACTAAGTGTTGATTTGAGTTCACTGTTTGTATTGCTTTGTTGTATTCTTAAAGCATATCTTTGGTACATTAACTGGGTTTATAAAGCCCTTTTGAATCATCATGATACAATTGGATTAAATGTAAAGCTAGCCTTGGTAACGGGAATAGTTTCTACCGGAAACAACCAGCCAAAACTTCAGTAGTTACTATCTCCACTTTGGGGATTGTTTGATGCTATAGGTTGGCGGATGAGCATATGGGTTCACCGGTAGTTAAGTGGTCACTACCGCTCAGACAGTGCCGCTTAAAGAAACATTAACCATTTCTTAAATCACCAATGCGCCAACAACCTTGGGAACTAAGATGTTATGTCTCTTATGCCTGTAGTTACACTGGCTCACTCACCCTTCAAACTGGAACACAACAATATTAAGTACTGTTGTTTGGCTAGATAGATAAATGGGATTTCACAAAGCCCTACCACCGAGAATCTATTGTACAAATTATAATTATATACTCCTGCTATATAAATAGATACTTATAAAAACTTTTGCTGTGTTACACGAAATATGTAAAAATGTCTAAAATAATCTTAACGCAATGAATCTTTAACGTTATCATTCTTCAGTCTCGTAATGCATATGTCGCTGTATTTTGTTGTTTAGTAAGTAAATATACGGAACCTAAGGTGTGAACACACTATACGAGTGCGTTTGTGTGTGTGACTTTGTTTTGTATTCAAACGCTTTTAATTTGAAAAGATCAATGATTATCTTACATTGACTTCGAATGTGTTCTTGGAATAACTCAAATTGATTACAGGTTTCATCATATTAATCTAATGGGCTATTTGACTGTTTTAAAATCCATTTTATATTATTTAGTACAGGTTAAGGCACCAAATGAAAGTTTTTTTTTTATATCTAGTACAAATTTGCTGAATAATAACAAATTAAAAATTCATATATAAATAGAGCGCGGAAACGCTACTTGGATAATGTGGCTCTGAAATGGGGTCGGTCACGTCACTTGCCTGTATTGTAATCAGAGTAACCGATCACATATAACCCACATACCCACAATCGAGGTTAACAAGCTAGTGACGTCATCTTAAATCCGTCCAATCATGTTTATTGAATAAATTAATCATTATTTTCAACTTTCGTTAATATATAACCATTTTCATACTAATAATACGGTTTACGGTTTAAATATATATTGATCACAATAATTGATACTTTATTTTTCGCATTGTCAAATAGTCTGTTGTTGATATGAAGACAATATCACCTAATTATTCAGAGACATTGTAAATATTTAATAAACACCGGCAGACTTATATCTTGACATTATAGGTTGAAAAATGGCTATTTCAATGGGAGAACGACTAAAGTGACCATGAAAGTGACGTCATTGGCTTGGATTTTATTCGATGGTATTAGTAGTTGATTCTGAAACTCAATAAAGATACTCTTACTATTTAATTATGCTTATTTAAACGCTGCGATTAATTCCCTTATTAGTACAACTGAATGCCATTAAACAATGATTGATTTTTCGTGGTTTCGTAAATATTGGCATTTTGAATATTACTAAAGTAATCAGATGTTTTAAGTTAAGTGGTTTTAAGTAGTTCAGTGACGATTGCAAGAATACATTTAAACAGTGGAATTATTGGGAAGTCGTAAGCAATATGTACATCTAAAGGTTTGTTTAACTTTAGTCCTTCTGCCATTGAATTGCTGTCAGTCGATCTTAAATGGATAAATAAATCCAGACTTGACGAAAGAAGCATCATCAGACGTACCGCATGTCTGTCTACAGCATTGGGTCAGCGACTCTATCGGGAAATATCGTAATCAACCTTTATTTTATAAATAAAGTAAATTTTGTTCAGAGCTACTCGGTGTAGCTTGTTTTTATTTTTTATTTTATTTAAGTACAGTAACGTAAGTGTGAATTCGTTAAGTGAAGTTCAGTTTGTTAATTTTAGTTGTAAGTTACGATTAAATATAAATTCTTGGAGTATAAATGTGTTTTTATTCAATATTGAGACTAAGTTTGAGAATTCTGTCATATTTTTCTATAGATTATTCCAAGCACGAGAGGACAAATGGCAAATAAAAGACATAATTATCACCGAATTGGCTATTTGACTGGTTTTTAAAATCCATTTTATATTATTTAGTAGAAGTTAAGAGTCCCAGTAAAAGATGATTTTTTAATTTCTAGTACATATTTGCCGAAAAATATCATATTAAAAATTCCATATTTAAATAGCGCGCCTGCCCAGCGTGGCGATTATGGGCACAACCTCCACATACAGCACACACGCAAGCCACGGCCCCCAGTTCCCGGCAGCCCCGCTATTCCTCGTCATGGTGGCGACGATGGTAACGGCGGGACGGGGGGTGCTAAGAATCACCGGGCTACGGGAGGCCACCACAACCGACTGACCCTTGCGACGTACAACGGACGCACGCTACGGCTTGACTCGCATCTAGCGCAACTTGAGGTAGAACTTGGGAAAATTAGGTGGCACATATTAGGGCTATGTGAAGTCCGTAGAGAGGGAGAGGACACCGTAACCCTCGAATCAGGCCACCTAATGTACTTCCGAGAGGGTGACCAACAATCCCAAGGTGGCGTTGGGTTTCTGGTAAATAAGTCCCTAGTTGACAACGTGGTGGAAATCTCCAGTGTGTCGAACAGGGTAGCGTACCTCATTATAAAGCTCACCGAGAGGTACAGCCTCAAGGTGGTGCAAGCGTACGCACCGACCTCGACACACTCGGACGATGAAGTGGAAGAATTATTCGATGACATATCGAGGGCCCTCCACTTCACCACGAAAACCCACTACAACGTTGTCATGGGGGACTTCAACGCTAAAGTGGGAGTACAGAACTGCAGCGAATCGGTAGTAGGACCCCATGGACTTGGAAGCAGGAATCATAGGGGGCAAATGCTTGTCAACTTCCTCGAACGGGAGGGGCTCTTCTTGATGAACTCCTTCTTCAAGAAGCAGCCGCAAAGGAAGTGGACGTGGCAAAGCCCCGACACTATGACGAAAAACGAGATCGACTTCATAATGACGGACAAGAGGCATATATTCAGAGACGTCTCAGTGATTAACAGGTTCAATACCGGTAGTGATCACCGACTCCTCCGAGGCTCTCTGAATATCAATTTTAAGGCCGAGCGCGCCCGTCTGATGAAGTCCACGCTCCGACCAAAGCTGCTCCAAACCATTGCGGGATCTGAAACATTCCAGTCAATCCTGGAGAACCGATTCGCTGCCGTGGAAACCACAACGGACGTAAACCAGAACCTCGAAAATGTAGTTCGAATTCTCAGGGAAGAAGGCACGAGATATTGTGGCATGCAGCGTAAGGGCAGGAAGTCGAACCTTTCGGAAGAGACTTTGGGGCTCATGAAGAAACGACGTGAAAACCCACCTGTCACTTCGTCAGAGAAACGGCAATTAAACCAAGAGATCAGCAGGCGCGTACGACACGACCTCCGGTGCTCCAATACTCTTGCAATAAAAAGAGCTATTGAGCAGAATCGGGGGTCTAAGGTGTTCGTACAATCTCTTGGAAGGAGCCACCTGACGAAGTTGACCACAGCAAGTGGAGAAGTCGTTTCTTCTAAGCCGGCAGTACTTTCGGAAGTAGAGGACTTCTACGGCCGGTTATACGCATCGCATGCATCTCGACCTGATCCCGAAAATGAGGATCCTAGAGCTACATTAACACGCCATTTCTCCGAAGACCTGCCTGAAGTCAGTATTGGCGAAATCGAGACTGCTCTTGGACAGCTTAAAAATGGAAAAGCCCCTGGAGAGGACGGCGTTACCACAGAGCTATTAAAAGCGGGAGGTAAACCGGTACTTAGGGAACTTCAGACGCTTTTTAACTCTGTCCTCTTCGAAGGGAGAACTCCGGAGGCGTGGAGTAGGAGTGTGGTCGTCCTGTTCTTCAAAAAGGGAGACAAAACCCTGCTGAAGAACTATCGTCCCATATCCCTACTGAGCCATGTCTATAAGCTGTTTTCAAGAGTGATCACGAACCGTCTTGCGCGAAGATTCGACGAATTCCAACCCCCGGAGCAGGCCGGGTTTCGGACCGGATACGGCACCATAGACCACATCCATACAGTGCGGCAGATTATACAGAAGTCCCATGAGTATAATCGGCCCCTGTGTCTTGCATTCGTGGACTATGAGAAGGCCTTTGACTCGGTTGAAATCTGGGCTGTTCTGGAGTCCCTGCAGCGTTGCCAAGTTGATTGGCGATACATCCAAGTGATGAGATGTCTCTACGAAGCTGCCACCATGTCCGTCCGAGTACAAAATCAGCAAACAAATCCCATACCATTGCATCGAGGAGTGAGACAAGGGGACGTTATTTCCCCCAAATTGTTCACTAATGCAATGGAGGATATGTTCAAGACGCTGAACTGGAAAGGACGTGGCATTAACATCAATGGCGAATACATCTCTCACTTGAGATTCGCAGACGACATCGTCATCGTGGCAGAAACGCTGCAGGACCTACAACAAATGCTGAACGAGCTGGCTGATTCTTCTATGCGTATCGGCCTACGGATGAACTTGGATAAAACCAAGGTCATGTTCAATGAACATGTTCTACCGGAACCGACTACGATACACGGTACCGTTCTCGAAGTTGTTCAAAAATATGTCTACCTCGGGCAGACTCTGCGATTAGGTAGAAACAACCTTGAGGACGAGGTGAATAGAAGAATTCAGCTGGGTTGGGCAGCGTTTGGGAAGTTACGTCGAATCCTAACATCGTCGATCCCACAGTGCCTTAAGACGAAAGTCTTCAATCAGTGCGTCCTACCCGTCATGACATACGGAGCCGAAACGTGGACACTCACGACAAGGCTGGTCCACCAACTTAAAGTCGCTCAGCGTGCTATGGAAAGGGCTATGCTCGGCGTTTCTTTGAGGGATCGCATCAGAAATGAGGTTATCCGTCAAAGAACCAAAGTCATCGACATAGCCCACCGGATTAGTAAGCTGAAGTGGCAGTGGGCTGGTCATATTTGTCGTAGAACCGACAACCGTTGGGGAAAACGTGTTCTAGAGTGGAGACCGCGTCTCGGCAAACGTAGTGTAGGACGTCCTCAGGCACGGTGGAGTGACGATATACGCAAGGCGGCAGGCAGGAGCTGGATGCGAGTAGCCGGAGAAAGACCACAGTGGCGTGCACTGGGAGAGGCCTATGTCCAACAGTGGACAAAAATAGGCTGTTGATGATGATGATGATGATGAAATAGCGCGCAAAAACGCTACTTGGACAATATGGCGCTGCAATGGGGTCGGTGACGTCACTTTCCTGTATTTTAATCTGTGGTACATATAGTAGAAAAGCAAAGTTTACAAGACAGTGACTTCATCATAAGCCCGGCCAATCAGGAGCGTTTTGTGTCACGTGACAAACGTTTGAAAAAATGCATTTTTATTTATGGATTTTTGAATAAATTAAGTATTATTTTCAACTTTCGTTAATAAGTAAACATTTATAAACTCATTCTATATACTGATTACAATAATACACAATTTATTATTCGCATTGTCAAATGCCTATTGATGCGATATTATTGCAGTGACAGTAACAGCCTGTCAATTTCCCACTGCTGGGCTAAGGCCTCGTCACCCATTAAGGAGGAGGTTTGGAACATATTCCACCACGCTGTTCCTATGTGGCTTGGTTGATGATTGATTAATTGAGCTTGAATAATCTATGATATTAAAATCCCTTCTCGAAAGTCAACGAAATTGTTATCGGAACTTTGAACGTAAAATTAGAGTGCGTAAGAAGTTCAGTGGATATTTGTGGATAAAATAAAGGAATATGCATAGCAACACTCAAAACTATATGAATTTATACAAATAGTCTTTTGTCTAACCGAATACTTTAGGATGATTCCATAGACAATTATATATAGGTACTCCATTCCAACTATAACAAGGAAAAGGCTAAGTAAACAACGTCTGGCAGCAAATCGACGCGATGTTATTGGAAAGAATCACCCCCTCAGATCCTGCACCCTCATAACAAAAAATAAATACACAATTACTGTACACGTTTCTCTTACTCATTTCTAGTTCGTAAATAAAAGCTAACTATTTAGTATAAACAGTCACACTTGTAATTTTCCCGCAGCTGGTAAAGGAGGCCTCCTCTTCCTCTGAAGAGAAGAGTAGGAGGATATTCCACCACTCTGCTGCAATGCGGGAAATTAATTAAAATTAGAAAAATACAGGTTCCCTCGCGAGGTTTTCATTCACCACCGAACTCGCAATGAATTATAAACACAAATTAAGCACTTGAAATTGACTGATGCTTACCTGGGCTTAAAAACGCACTAAGCACTGGACCAACTCGACTCTTAAATAAAACAACAACAGCCTGTAAATTTCCCAATGCAGGGCTAAGGCCTCCTCTTTGAGGATAAGGTTTTGAACATATTCCACCACGCTGTTCCAATGCGGCTTGGTGGATCACACATGTGTTGTGTTGTGGATTTCATTCACGACTGAAATCGGAATAAATTATAAACACAAATTAAGCTCATGGAAATTAATTGATGCTTACCTGGGTTTGATCTCGCTCCAACTGGGCCATCTCGGCTCATAAATAAAAGACAACACCGAATTAAATTTGAAATATTTATTTCTGTGACAGATACAACATTTTACAATTTTGGTAAAATCTTATAATCTACGAACTAACTTTACAATAAACTATTACATACAACACACAATTTAAAATCTTATAAATAAAAGTGCATTATCTAGTATTTAAACGAATCTATGTATTATACGCTAGTTAAGAATTAATTTGGTTCCTTTAATAATTTCAAATCTGTCCTTTTTTAAATTAATGATGTACAAACACAATTATACATATATATTAACAGCAAATCGTAAAAAATGTAAACAAATATGTTACGTTCGATAATAATCATTTGTTTACATTTTCTACGAATCGTTTGTAAATAATTTCACAATTTTATGTCGCTAGGGAGAAAAAAACAAGTGTATATACATTATATACTTTAATATAACAAAAAAACTAGCGCCCTGTCGATTGAATCAAAATATATTACAGTATTCATACTATTCCTTATCACTTAAAATTATTTTAAACTACAAACAGATCTAAGAGATTTCTATTTAATATCCCATCACTTGTCTTTGTCTTTTTATAATCTGTCCCGTTCGCACAATTTCCTAACCTTATATTATTATATTGATAAACAATAATTGTGAAAATTTGTTTTATTGTAAAAAAATATTATAATACTGTACTATCATAACTCTTGTTTTTTTTTTACGGATTTGAGTCTCATAAAAATTATAACAATATCAGAATTAAACAGGTTCATCGTCGTTACCATAATTGATATTCAGGGAAAGAAATTCAAGTGTTACTTAGAATGTTGCCAGTGTAAATTATTTTAAAAAAAGTCATCTACTATTTAATTTTATACAATTTAGTAATCTTATTTTCGATATCGCTAAATTGGGCTAATATTCAATTTTAAAATCTATTGAAGTTCCGAGATTATAGCTGAATTTTAAACACGTACTAGAAGTTAAATCAAATAAGATATATAAAAAAACAAATACGTCAACATACTATACTGAAGGCAAGTTTCGGAAGTATAGGTTAGTATAGGATACGTTATTGCACTCAAGCACGATAGCTTGGTCCTGTTTCCATTAATAATATTACTACTACAGTAAATTGATTATTGAAACTTACATTAATGATTTTGATGTATAGATCAAATGACGTATTTGTAACAAGACCGTCCGGGTAGGTATCATATACTCATATCTACCGCCAAATAGCTGTATCTCATTTAAAAGGGTGAATAAGCAAGAGTAACTTCAGGCAAGTGTTAGATCTCAAGCTAAGGCATTGACGATGAAAGGTAAGTTAATATTTCTTATCCATCTCTACAGACCATGACCTCTTAACAGTTTGCCAGGCTGTCTACATATTATACATGAAAAAAAAACAAGAGTTATTAAATTGAAATTACTTGAATTTCACTTCTGTTATTAAATTGTTGCTTATTTCAAACGTATTTCACGATTCATGAAAAAAGAGTAACTACTGAATTTAAAGTCGATTTAAAATTAACAATCAAAATTGTCATGCTGACCATCTTCCACCTTAATTATAATTTTTAAGGAATAAATTGACGGGAAACAGTAATTTCGTTAACATTAAAATATTTACAAATACTTTACAATTAACTTACACATAACCATTTTATAAATAAGATCGAAGTATGTGCAGTATCTTACATCAACTTAACCGTGAAATTATACAAATTATTATAAAAAAAAAATAAGTACTCACATCATCCAAACCAAGTACGACTTATACTGAGTTCTTAAAATAAAGTGGGGGCAAATAAAAAAATGCCCCCGCATTTTCATAAACAGAATTAGAAAAATAAAACCTTTTATTGAATTAGACAGTTTTTCTTTTTCAATGAGCAATAAAACTCTCATTTACGGACATAAAAATCTATTTAACTTCTGGAAGAGAGGGGCGCTTGGAGCCTTACCATCAATGTAATATCTTTGTTAATTTATATATGTGACCGTAAGATTACAAAATTTGTTAGATTATAATCTGTTTCGTTAGATTGTTATCTAACGAATTACATTAGATTACAGTACAGTGAAAAATAATGCTTTAAATTGCAATCATATTTCACGGTTCACAATATTTCGACAGATTACAATCTGACGAGGTAGATTATAAGCTAACGAATTCTGTAATTGACATATATATAAACTTTAATATTCGTAAGACCAAGGCAAGAGATAACAAATTGAGTCACTAGTCACTCCATACAGGAGAAACTTGAAACAAATTCCATAAGCATTTCATTGAAGAGAATATATTTGCCCAGCAGTGGGACTCTTACGTCACTTCAAGTTTGAGATGAATTCAATTTAAACAAGCGCTAGTGGAATGGACAATAATGTAAAAACTCCATATTCTGAAATGTTAACCAATCAAATTAACTAAATTAGTTTAAATCTCAACGCCCATTGGTCGATATCAGTTGATGACGCGATGTGTGACCAATGAACGATCAGATATCGAACAGATAATATAACGGTGTGCCAATAAAGAAATACAAAAAGGTTTGATATATATAGCATAACCTTATATTTGAATTTGGTATTAAAGAGTTATAACTAAGTTTAAAGGTTCGTCTCAGTAGAATCGACATTCCCAACCTATCGTAGCTTTACAACTAATTCAAATCAGTAAAGCATATATAAGTTAAGATTTAAGAAGCGAAAACGAGACAGAAAGAGTTAATCAATTTGACTTTTGGACTTTTGCTTCTAACCGCACAGTGTGCGACAGGGATGGCAATAACTCGCGAACGGACAGCATGAGAACGGTCACCGTTTGTAAACAATCTTTATTGGCACCGGTTATACTAAGACAACAATTTGGATGACATTTAAAAGTGCTACGAACGACTTATCCAATAGTTTAATCTACTTCGATTTTTTTACAATTGTTTAAGTAAATTTAAAAACTTTATTAATTTTCATAATTACATTACTGTGTGACCTGGTGTTAAAAGGGCTTAAGGATAACGTACAACACTGGCTTTTACGCTCAGTTACAATTAAAACACAAAAGAAACGAATATTCCTTTTTGCGTAAAATTATTATTATTAACACTACTGAATTTCTTGCCGTTTTCTCTGGGTAGAATCTATATTCAGAGCCGGTGGTAGCTTTACTTTTAAAGTAGGTAGTAAGTACTTACTTGGTGGTACGGGCTTTGTTGCTCGTCTGGGTAGGTACCACCCACTCATCAGTTATTCTACCGCCAAATAACAGGACTCAGTATTGTTGTGTTCCGGTTTGAAGGGTGAGTAAGCCAGTGTAACTACAGACACAAGGGACATAACATCTTAGTTCCCAAGGTTGGTGGCGCATTGACGATGTAAGGAATAGTTAATATTTCTTACAGCGTCATTGTCTATGGGCGATGGTGGCAACTTACCATCAGGTGGCCTATATACTCATCCGCCAAGCTATAACATAAAAAATTGATATTGGAGTGTTCTTGTGCCACTAACACAATTCCTTTATAATTATTTAAATAATTTGGCAAATAAAATACATTTTAAAAAAAATCTAAGCGCTTTTAACACCGGATCATTAACTTAGCGAGTGATGAAATTTAAAAAAATTTCTATTGTAGATAATAATGAGAAATATTTAACTTTCAAATGAATCAACGCGTTATTATTACTATTGATATGTTTTACCTTCAATATCAGACATTTTATTTACCGCTAGACTTGAGATTACTCCACAAACCGAATTAAATAACATCTACATTGATCAATATGCGATTTGGAAACGTCAAACAGACACACAGACCTCACTCAGACGTACTTCAAAGTTATGCATTCTCTATACATAATATGCTGAATCAATTTCGATATGATTCTCTTCATATAGGTCGGAACAAATAAACAGCTGTCCGGATAGTTCAGTCAGTATTGAATAAATAGTGAAAACGACATTTAGATGTCACATCGGCAAAATTCGTAAAACCGATCACATCCGATTTGAGTACGCTATCCCAAATTATCAATATTTATTTCTCATGTGAATATGATCTTTACACAAACGTAATAACTTGTAATATCGTATGACCTAATATATTCAATTCGACGCGTCGCTTTACACGCACTCGCTGTCTCGGGTCGAGCTGACGCGAGAGTCTATAGCGACGAATAGCGTCGAACGGCGCGATAGGGAGCTGTTTCTGTTGGTTGTGAATCGACAGTGATCGGTTTTATTGAATTTTCCGACGCTACATCTGAGTTGTGTCGTACTGTCCACACAAAAACTACAAATTAATATTCAGATATACCATACTAGTTATCTATCGCGGCTTCGCGCGAATTAAGGGGCTCGTTTGTCATGTGTTTAAATAATTAACTTTTAAAAAAAAATAAAACCGACTTTAAATGCGTTGGGGGTGAAATATTTTCTTCAAATTCGCATGAAACCACCCTTTAGATAATACCTATTCAACAAAAAAATAATCGTTCAAATTGGTTTATAATCAGCGGAGATATTGCGTATAAAAAATTCATCCCCAATTTTCCACCCTTGGGGGTTGTTTTTTATTATTAAATTTAAATGGGACCATCCTTGAGGTATTATCTATACGCCGAAAAAAGATTTGTTCAAATCGGTTCATAATTGGCGGAGTTATCGCGTAACAAACATAGAAAAAAAAACATACGGGTCGAATTGAGAACCTCCTCCTATTTTTGAAGTCGGTTGAAAATGTACCTCATGTCCTTTCCTGGAGTTCAAATTTGCTTCACACAGAATTTCATCAAATTCGGTTCAGCGGTTTGGTCGTGAAAGAAAGACAGACAGTCAGAGTTACTTTCACATTTATAATATTAATATACATGATTTGCTATTGAACGCTTTGGTGATTTACTGTTATTAAAAAAAAAAATACAGACGAATTGATAACCTCCTCTTTGAAGTCGGTTGAAAACGGCTACATTAGATTACATAGATATTGTTGACTTCCAGCAGGATATATTACATACACATATAATTGTATTTAACTAACATGACTGTATATTAAAACGTTGAAAGAGGGTATCCACTGAGTTTCTTGCCGGTTCTTCTCTGTAGAATCTACTTCCCAAACTGGTGGTAGCTTCATATAATATAATTGTTAAATGACGATTCAAAAGTGCTTGTAAAAGCCTACTCAAATTAAGTATATTTTGATTTTTTTTCTCTTTTTAATTAATGTATAGGCGATGGGGTATTCACTCACCCCCCTAGATATCCCCCTAAGACACGAATTCTCCCAGTTTAGGGATACGGGCCCTCTTTGAGATATATTACTTGATGTAATAACAACCAATACACTTTGATTTCGATCCGTAAGCATCTCACAATCACTGCAATCAGACCGAGCTGCCCGGACAACTGTATGTACAACGGAACAAGGGGGGAGGTGTACGCCTACTCGCTGTCGGAGTGCGGCTTCCTCTTCCTCCTGCCCTTGGGGTGCGCCTTGTACGTGTGCTTGCGGAGGTCCTTCAGCTTGAGGTACTTGCAGGGGCACAGCTTGCACAGGAACTTGAAGTCCTCCGGGTTGCCGTGGTTGCGCAGCGCGTGCCGGTCGCGGATCGCCTCCGACACGAACGAGCGGTGGCACGTCGCGCACTCGAACGGCTTCGACGTGCTGTGCGACTGGAACGACACGATATTGATCAATACATACGAGAGAGATGGCAAGCCCAGGCGAGCACCGGCGACTGAAACACCACTATATTGATCAATACATACGAGAGAGATGGCAAACCCAGGCAAGCACTGATTCATGTGCTTAATTTGCCTTTATAATTCATCTCGTGCTCAGCGGTTAAGGAAAACATCGCGAGGAAACCTGCATGTGACAAATTTCATAGAAATTCTGCCACATGTGTATTCCAACCCGCATTGGAACAGCGTGGTGGAATATGTTAGAAACCGTCTCCTCAAAGGGAGAGGAGGCCTTTAGCCCAGCAGTGGGAATTTACAGGCTGTTACTACTTACTTTATTAATATAAATACTTTTCAACCGACTTCAATCGTAAATTGCCTTTTAAGTAATCTAATATTTTTCATTTCATTTTACCTAGGAGGACTCTCAAAAATATATTAAATATGCAATTATTTTTTTATATATATTTAATTATTACTTTTTAGTGCGTTTTTATTTGTTTTAAAATAGTGTTTTGTTTGAAGTCGGTTTTTCTTTTTGTTAAAATTTTATTTATACTTGGTGTTAGGGCTTTGTGCAAGCCCGTCTGGGTAGATACCGTTCTCTTTCAGATCAGTTCAGTAATCTTGGAGTCTATTGCAAACATACAGACGTCGGAGACTTTGTTTTACAATATGTAGTGATATAAAACTAAACTATATTGTGCGCCGTTAGGAATATATATGATTAATATATTTTTATTTATATACAATTACTTGTATCCACTTTAATTTGACTTCTAAAATTTCGATAACAATTTCGTCGCCAAAACGCCATTTTCTCAAATTCACAGTGAATACCACAGACTAATCCAGCTCTCGACCAATGAGAGCGCGTCAAATGTTGTTATCTGGCTTTTTTCTGTTATTATTGAAATAAAGCTACAATCTTCAATGGGGCCGTCTATAAATTAGGCGGGGGGGGGGGGGGTGTCTGCGGATGACGGTAAATGATAGATAGGAGCGGGGGGGGGGGGGGTTTTGGAATTGACGTCATTCTTATTCATTTATTTATAGTTTATTGTTTACGTACAAAAAGATAATTTCTTAAAAGAAATTTCTTCCAGCACACCTAGTAAGTGAGACTGCAAATGTGAGAGGCGGGAAATATAATATTATATATTACTATTCGCTATTTTTTACTTTTATATTATATTTGTCAATGATTATTGCCAAAGCAAAAATAATAAGGATTCTATAACCAAGTTCTTTAATAAAAAAAAAACCATATTTTTCTCAAGTCTGCAATGTTTTAATTTCGTTGAACTGGTAATGACGTCAATTTTGAGAGAAGGGGGGGGGGTCATTAAGAAATTACGATAAGATGAAGATTATAGGGGGTCTGAAAAAATCGATGACGTAATTTATGGACGGCCCCTATAGACATTAATGCTATACATATAAATGTTAGTCGCTTGCGTTTTACGATGTTAGTTACCACGTGTTATCCCAAAAAAGTAGCCCATGTCTTTTCTCGGAGTTCAAGCTTGCTTCATACCGAATTTCATCGAATTCGGTTCAGCAGTTTGGTCGTGAAAGACAGACAGACAGACAAAATACTTATACATTTATAACATTATAACATCACTATAGATATATGTGACGTCTCGTGCGCTCGGACTGCCCCTGATAATCAACGCGTAACATTCCAAGGTCACTCACGACTTTCAAGTGCCTCTTCAGACTGGAGTTGGTGCCGAAGCTGGTGTTGCAGATCTCGCACAGGAACGGCCTCTCGTTGCGGTGAGTGCGCTCGTGGACCTGCGGAGACGCCCAGTGGTTACAACGCGTGCTCTGAACCGATGATTGCGGGTTCAAACCCAGGCAAGCACCACTGAACATTCATGTGCTTAATTTGTAATTAATCTCGTGCTCAGTGGTGAAGGAAAACATCGTGAAGAAACCGGCATGTATCTTATTTCATACAAATTCTGCCACATGTGTATTTGACCAAGCGGCATTGGGACAGCGTGGTGAAATATGTTCTAAACTTTCTAATCAAAGGGAGAGGAGGCATTTGTCCAGTAGTGGGAAACAATGTGCACTCATGTGATCTACAGCGGGTCTGTCTCCTCACCCGGGCCATTTTTAACATACTGGAGGCCCTGGGCAAAATTCATATTAAGATAACGCCGCTATGAATTTGACAGAACACTTTTGTTTGAACAATCAAAGAATCTTTCATTGTTCTTTAATTTGTGACTAAATAATGCCAGTATTGCCATATATGTGGGATGGATACAACGGAAAAGTCAGAATAATTAATTCGAAAATGTTCCGATCTTTTCATATGGTCTGGTTTAAAGGGAGGGCTCTGTCCAGCATTGTTTAGAGGCCCTGGGCGCATTAGGTTACATGGGGCGGGGGCGCGTCACCTGCAGGTTGAGGCCTCGAAGAAGCCCTTCCCGCAGTAGGTGCAGCGGAAGGTGGCGCCGCGCAGCACGCGCTCGTGCGTCTTCATGTGCACGGCGAGCAGCGCGCGCGACCCGAACTTCTTCGGGCACTGCGCGCAGCCGTGCGTCTTCTCCTGGGGGGGGGGCGATGACATAACACCTGAGCCTCAAACTTATAGTCCGCCGTACGGCTCTGTAAGAATTCACTTTAAATATCACTTGTGATGTAAACGACCATCTTACGGTGACACACGATTTTCACGTGTTTTATATACATTATATGATTACATTCAATATCAGATTCTGACATACCACTCTTGTGTTCTGTGAGTGAGTTTCGAGATTTTAACGAGAGAGTAACGTTTGTGTGATTTTGTTAAATGAAGTTCAGTTTGTTAATTTTAGTTGTAAGTTATGATTAAATATAAATTCTTTGAGTATAAATGTGTTTTTATTCAATATTGAGACTAAGTTTGAGAATTCTGTCATATTTTTCTATAGATTATTCCAAGCACAAGAGGACGAATGGCAAATAAAAAACATAATTATCACCGAATTGAAGCGATATTATTGCAGTTACAGTAACAGCCTGTCAATTTCCCACTGCTGGGCTAAGGCCTCGTCACCCATTAAGGAACATATTCCACCACTCTGTTCCAATGGGGCTTGGTTGATGATTGATTAATTGAGCTTGAATAATCTATGATATTAAAATCCCTTCTCGAACGTCGACGAAATTGTTATCAGAACTTTGAACGTAAAATTAAAGTGCGTAAGTAGTTCAGTGGATATTTGTGGATAAAATAAAGGAAGATGCATAGCAACACTCAAAACTATATGAATTTAAACAAATAGTCTTTTGTCTAATCGAATACTTTAGGATGATTCCATAGACAATTATATATAGGTACTCCATTCCAACTATAACAGGGAAAAGGCTAAGTAAACAACGTTTATCTTTATTCCTACTTCCATTGGAATAAGCTTTCCATTGTGAACGCGCCACGCAAATACGAGTAAGAAAGAGATAGAAAGTAGCTGTTCCACATCTTAAGAAAGAATCACCCCCTCAGATCCTGCACCCTAATAACATAAGATAAATTAAAAAATAAACAAACAATTGCTGTACACGTTTCTCGTACTGATTTCTGGTTCGTAAATAAAAGCTAACTATTTAGTGTAAATGGTAAATTTCTCACTGCTGGGAAAGGAGGCCTCTTTCTTTACCGAGAAGGTTAGGAGGATATTCCACCACTCTGCTGCAATGCGGGAAATTAATTAAAATTATAAACAAATTAAGCACATGAATATTCAGCGGTGCTTGCCTGGGCTTGAACCCGTAATCATCGGTTAAGATGCACGCGTTCTAACCACTGGATATCTTGGCTCCTAAATAAAAGACAACACCGAATCTAAATTTGAAATATTTATTTCTGTGACAGATACAACATTTTACAATTTTGGTAAAATCTTATTATCTACGAACTAACTTTACAATAAACTATTACATACAACACACAATTTGAAATCTTATAAATAAAAGTGCATTATCTAGTATTTTTAACGAATCTATGTATTATACGCTAGTTAAGAATTAATTTGGTTCCTTTAATAATTTCAAATCTGTTCTTTTTTAAATTAATGATTTACAAACATAATTATACATATATATTAATAGCAAATCGTAAAAAATGTAAACAAATATGTTATATTCGATAATAATCATTTGTTTACATTTTCTACGAATCGTTTGTAAATAATTTCACAATTTTATGTCGCTAGGGAGAAAAAAACAAGTGTATATACATTATATACTTTAATATAACAAAAAAACTAGCGCCCTGTCGATTGAATCAAAATATATTACAGTATTCATACTATTCCTTATCACTTAAAATTATTTTAAACTACAAACAGATCTAAGAAATTTCTATTCAATATCCCATCACTTGTCTTTGTCTTTTTATAATCTGTCCCGTTCGCACAATTTCCTAACCTTATATTATTATATTGATAAACAATAATTGTGATAATTTGTTTTATTGTAAAAAAAATATTACAATACTGTACTATCATAACTCTTGTTTTTTTTTACGGATTTGAATCTCATAAAAATTACAAAAATATCAGAATTAAATAGATTCAACGTTCGTTGCCATGGTTGAAATTTAGTAAAAGCCCAGTGTTACTTAGAATGTTGCCAGTGTAAATTATTAAAATAAAATGTAGTATACTCGTATTCGCTATCTCAAATTGGTTTAGTATTCAATTTTAAAATCTATTAAACTTCTGAGATTTATAGCTAAATTTTAAACACGCACTAGAAGTTAAATCAAATAAGATATATAAAAAAACAAATACGGCAACATACTATACTGAAGGCAAGGTTCGGAAGTATAGGTTAGTAAAGGATACGTTATTGCACTGAAGCACGATAGCTTGGTCCTGTTGCCATTAATAATATTACTACTACTGTAAATTGATTATTGAAATTCATATATGATTTTTATATATTGATCAAATGACGTATTTGTAACAAGACCGCCGGGTAGGTATCATATACTCATATCTACCGTCAAGTAGTTGTGTCTCATTTAAAAGGGTGAGAAAGCAAGAGTAACTTCAGGCAAGTGTTAGATCTCAAGCTAAGGCATTGACGATGAAAGGTAAGTCTACATATTATACATGAAAAAAAAACAAGAGTTATTAAGGTGAAATTACTTGAATTTCACTTCTGTTATTAAATTATTGCTTTTTTTCATGAAAAAAGAGTAACTACTACATTCGTGTCAATTTAAAATTAACAATCAAAATTGTTATGCTGACCATCTTCCACCTTAATTATACATATTTAAGGAATAAATTGACGGGAAACAGTAATTTTGTTAACATTAAAATATTTACAAATACTTTACAATTAACTTACACATAACCATTTTATAAATAAGATCGAAGTATGTGCAGTATCTTACATCAACTTAATCGTGAAATTATACAAATTATTATAAAAAAAATAAGTACTCACATCATCCAAGTCGAGTAAGACTTATACTGAGTTCTTAAAATAAAGTGGGGGCAAAGTAGGGGGCATTTTCATAATCAGAATTAGAAAAATAAAACCATTTATTGAATTAGACAGTTATTCTTTTTCAATGAGTAATAAACCTTTCATTTACGGACATAAAAATCTATTTAACTTCCGGAAGAGAGTCTTGGAGTCTTACCATAAATTTAATATCTTTGTTAATTTATATATGACACCGTAAGATTACAAAATTCGTTAGATTATAATCTACCTCGTTAGATTATAATCTAACGAATTTCATTTACATTATAGCGAAAAATAATGCGTTAAATTGCAATCACATTTCACGGTTGACAATATTTCGACAGATTACAATCTGACGAGGTAGATTATTATCTAACGAATTTTGTATTCTTACGGTGACAGATATATAAACTTTAATATTCGTAAGCCCAAGGCAAGAGATAACAAATTGAGTCACTAGTCACTCCATACAGGAGAAACTTGAAACAAATTCCATAACAATCTCATTGAAGAGAATATATTTGCCCAGCAGTGGGACTCTTACATCACTTCAAGTTTGAGATGAATTCACTTTAAACAAGCGCTAGTGGAATGGACAATAATGTAAAAAAATGTTAACCAATCAAATTAACTAAATTAGTTTAAATCTCAACGCCCATTGGTCGATATCAGATGATGACGCGATGTGCGGCCAATGAGCGATCAGATAGCGAACAGATAATATAACGGTGTGCCAATAAAGAAATACAAGAAGGTTTGATATATATAGCATAATCTTATATTTGAATTTGGTGATAAAGAGTTATAACTAAGTTTAAAAATCTAATTCAAATCAATAAAGCACACATAAGTTAAGATTTAAGCCGCGAAAACGAGACAGAAAGAGTTAATCATACTTTGACTTTTGGACTTTTGCTTCTAACCGTACAGTGTGCGACAGGGACGGCAATAACTCGCGAAGGGACAGCACGAGAATGGTCACCGTTTGTAAACAATCTCTATTGGCACCGGTTATACTAAAACAACAATTTGGATGACATTTAAAAGTGCTACGAACGACTTATCCAATAGTTTAACCTACTTCGATTTTTTTACAATTGTTTAAGTATATTTAAAAACTTTATTAACTTTCATAATTACATTACTGCGTGACCTGGTGTTAAAAGGGCTTAAGGATAACGTACAACACTGGCTTTTACGCTCAGTTACAATTCAATAAACACAAAAGAAACGAATATTCCTTATTGAATAAAATTATTATTATTAACACTACTGAATTTCTTGCCGTTTTCTCTGGGTAGAATCTATATTCAGAGCCGGTGGTAGCTTTACTTTTAAAGTAGGTAGTAAGTACTTACTTGGTGGTAGGGCTTTGTGCAAGCCCGTCTGGGTAGGTACCACCCACTCATCAGTTATTCTACCGCCAAATAACAGTACTCAGTATTGTTGTGTTCCGGTTTGAAGGGTGAGTGAGCCAGTATATAGTATAACATCTTAGTTCCCAAGGTTGGTGGGGCATTGACGATGTAAGGAATAGTTAATATTTCTACCAGCGTCATTGTCTATGGGTGATGGTGACCACTTACCATCAGGTGGCCCATATACTCGTCTGCCAACCAATACCATAAAAAAATTATGATTAGAGTGTTCTTGTGCCACTAACACAATTCCTTTATAATAATTTAAATAATTTGGCAAAATAAAATACATTTAAAAAAAATGTAAGCCCTGTTAACACCGGATCACTAACTTAGCGAGTGATGAAATTTAAAAAATTTCTATTGTAGATAATAATGAGAAATATTTAATTTTCAAATGAATCAACGTGTTATAATTACTATTGATATGTTTACCTTCAATATCAGACATTTTATTTACTAGACTTGAGATTACTCCACAAACCGAATTAAATAACATCTACGTTGATCAATGTACGATTTGGAAACGTCAAACAGACACACAAACCTCACTCAGACGTACTGAAAGTTATGCATTCACTATACATAATATGCTGAATCAATTTCGATATGATTCTCTTCATATAGGTCGGAACATATAAACAGCTGTCCGGATAGTTCAGTCAGTATTGAATAAATAGTGAAAACGACACTTAGATGTCACATCGGCAAAGTTCGTAAAACCGATCACATCCGAATTAAGTACGCTATCCCAAATTATCAATATTTATTTCTCATGCGAATATGATCTTTACACAAACGCAATAACTTGTAATATCGTATGACCTAATATATTCAATTCGACGCGTCGCTTTACACGCGCTCGCCGTCTCGGGTCGAGCTGACGCGAGAGTCTATAGCGACGAATAGCGTCGAGCGGCGCGATAGGGAGCTGTTTCTGTTGGTTTTCAATCGGCAGTAATCGGTTTTATTGTATTTGCTGACGCTACATCTGAGTTGTGTCGTACTGTCCACACAAAAACTACAAATTAATATTCAGATATACCATACTAGTTATCTATCGCGGCTTCGCGCGAAGTTTAGAGGGATACTCGTCACATGTTAGCAAAAAAGATATGTCTATGTCCTTTCCTGGAGTTCAAATTTGCTTCATACAGAATTTCATCAAATTCGGTTCAGCGGTTTGGTCGTGATAGAGACAGACAGACAGAGTTACTTTCACATTTATAATATTAATATACATGATTTGCTATTGAACGCTTTGGTGATTTACTGTTATTAAAAAAAAATACAGACGAATTGATAACCTCCTCTTTGAAGTCGGTTAAATATGGCTACCACAGATTACATATATATTGTTGACTCCCAGGCAGGACACATTACATACATATATAATTGTATTTAACTAACATGACTGTATTTTTAAATGTTGGAAACGAGTAACCACTGAGTATCTTGCCGGTTCTTCTCTGTAGAATCTACTTCCCAAACCGGTGGTAGCTTCACTTAATACAGTTGGTTATTGAAGATTCAACAATGCTCGTAAAAGCCCACTTGAATAAAGTATGTTTTGATTTTTTTTCTCTTTTTAATTAATATGTATAGGCGATGGGGTAGTCACTCACCCCCCTAGATATCCCCCTAAGACACGGATTCTCCAAGTTTATGGGTACGGGCCTCTGAGATATATTACTTGATGTAATAACAACAAATACACTTTGATTTCGATTCGTAAGCATCTCACAATCACTGCAATCAGACCGAGCTGCCCGGACAACTGTATGTACAACGGAACAAGGGGGGAGGTGTGTGCCTACTCGCTGTCGGAGTGCGGCTTCCTCTTCCTCCTGCCCTTGGGGTGCGCCTTGTACGTGTACTTGCGGAGGTCCTTCAGCTTGAGGTACTTGCAGGGGCACAGCTTGCACAGGAACTTGAAGTCCTCCGGGTTGCCGTGGTTGCGCAGCGCGTGCCGGTCGCGGATCGCCTCCGACACGAACGAGCGGTGGCACGTCGCGCACTCGAACGGCTTCGACGTGCTGTGCGACTGCAACGACACGATATTGATCAGTACATATGAGAGAGATGGCAAACCCAGGCGAGCACTGATTCATGTGCTTAATCTGTCTTTATAATTCATCTCGTGCTCAGCGGTGAAGGAAAACATCGCGAGGAAACCTGCGTGTGACAAATTTCATAGAAATTCTGCCACATGTGTATTCCAACCGCAATGGAACAGCGTGGTGGAATATGTTTCAAACCTTCTCCTCAAAGGGAGAGGAGGCCTTTAGCCCAGCAGTGGGAATTTACAGGCTGTTACTACTTACTTTATTAATATAAATACTTTTCAACCGACTTCAATCGTAAATTGCCTTTTAAGTAATCTAATATTTTTCATTTCATTTTACCTAGGAGGACTCTCAAAAATATATTAAATATGCAAATATTTTTATTACTTTTTAGTGCATTTTTATTTGTTTTAAAATAGTGTTTTGTTTGAAGTCGGTTTTTCTTTTTGTTAAAATTTTATTTATACTTGGTGGTAGGGCTTTGTGCAAGCCTGTCTGGGTAGATACCGTTCTCTTTCAGATCAGTTCAGTAATTTTGGAGTCTATTGCAAACATACAGACGTCGGAGACTTTGTTTTACAATATGTAGCGATATAAAACTAAACTATATTGTGCACCGTTAGGAATATATATGATTAATATATTTTTATTTATAATACTATTACTTGTATCTACTTTAATTTAACTTCTAAAATTCCGATAACAGTTTCGTCGACAAAAAACCATTTTCTCAAATCCACAGTGAATACCACAGACTAATCCAGCTCTCGACCAATGAGAGCGCTGTTGTTATCTGTTTTTTTTCTGTTATTATTGAAATAAAGCTACAATCTTCAATGGGGCCGTCTATAAATGCAATGCAATGTTTTAATTTCGTCGAACTGGTAATGACGTCAATTATGGGAGAAGGGGGGGGGATCATTAAGAAATGAGGATAGGATGATTGTAGGGGGGGGTCTAAAGTCTGAAAAAATCGATGACGTAATTTATGGACGGCCCCTATAGACATTAATGCTATATATATGTTAGTCGCTCGCGTTTTACGATGTTAGTTACCACGTGTTATCCCAAAAAAGTATCCCATGTCTTTTCTTGGAATTCAACTTTGCTTCACACCGAATTACATCAAAATCGTTTCAGCGGTTTGGTCGTGAAAGACAGACAAACAGACAAAATTACTTTCACATTTTTAACATTACTATAGATATATTTGACGTCTCGTGCGCTCAGACTAACCCTGATTATCAACGTGTAATATTTCAAGGTCACTTACGACTTTCAAGTGCCTCTTCAGGCTGGAGTTGGTGCCGAAGCTGGTGTTGCAGATCTCGCACAGGAACGGCCTCTCGTTGCGGTGAGTGCGCTCGTGGACCTGCGGAGGAATAAACACCGTTGCAGTCAGTGCTGAGATGGCCCAGTGGTTCAAATCCAAGTACCACTATATATGTGTGCTTAATTTCTGTTTATAATTCATCTCGTGCTCGGCGGTGAAGGAAAACATCGTGAAGAAACCTACATATGTCTAATTTCATCAAAATTCTGCCACATGTGTATTTCAACCCTCATTGGAACAGCGTGGTAGAATAAATTACAGGCTGTTGTTGTTGTCGCAGTCAGTGTGCACCCGTGTGACGTACGGCCCTGGGCGTATCAGGTTACACGGGGCGGGGGCGCGTCACCTGCAGGCTGTAGGCCTCGAAGAAGCCCTTCCCGCAGTAGGTGCAGCTGAAGGTGGCGCCGCGCAGCACGCGCTCGTGCGTCTTCATGTGCACGGCGAGCAGCGCGCGCGACCCGAACTTCTTCGGGCACTGCGCGCAGCCGTGCGTCTTCTCCTGGGGGGGGGGGGCGATGACGTAACACCTGAGCCTCAAACTTATAGTCCGCCCTACGGCTCTGTAAGAATTCACTTTGAATATCACTTGTGATGTAACCGATCAACTAACGGTGACACACGATTTTCACGTGTTTTATATAATAGGTCGGGGAAAAAGTTTCTTCGTATTTTATATAAAAATTCAAAAAGTTTTTTTTATAGTTTATTTACATTTGACAAAAGTATGTAGGTGCCAGTTTGTTCCATAATTTTTTGCCATCTTGTTGGTAGTGACATGATCCCATTGCTGTAAAAATTTTGGGGCTTCTGATCGAAAAACTGCGACAAGTGGTTTTGGCAGTCCTCTCGTGATGTTAACCTGACACTGCCTAAGGAATTCTGCAGAGACCGAAACAGATGAAAATCTGAAGGTGCAAGGTCAGGACTATACGGCGGATGCATTAATACCTCCCAGCCAAACTCTCGTAATTTTTGTTGAGTGCCTAAAGATGTGTGAGGTCTAGCGTTGTCATGGTGAAAAACCACACCCCTTCTGTTGATCAATTCTGGCCGCTTTCTCTCAATTTCTTGCTTCAATCTCATCAATTGTTCGCAATACAGTTCTAAATCGATGATCCTGCCGGGCGGTAACAGCTCATAATGAATGATGCCCTTCCAATCCCACCATACACACAGCATTATCTTGTTGCGAGTTAATCCGGGTTTTGCCACAGTCTGTGAAGCTTAACCGGCCTTTAACCACGATCTTTTTCGCACGTTCTTGTCGTATGTGATCCACTTTTCATCACCAGTTATCAGCTTCTTCAAAAATTGTTCGGTTTCATTACGTCGTAATAAAGAATCACAAATGAGTACACGGTTCATTAGGTTTCTTTCAGTGAGTTCATGAGGCACCCGTATATCGAGCTTTTTTGTGTACCCAGCTTTATTCAAATGAGTCAAAACCGTTTTGTGGTCAATTGCCAGTTCTTCAGCTACAACGTAACTACTAATATGCCGATCTTGCTCCACTTTTTCAAAAACGGCATCAATTTTGTCCGTAACAGGGCGAACAGAGCGAGATGCATCTTTGATATCAAAATTTCCGGCTTGAAAACGCTTAAACCAAACTTGCGTTACTCTCACAGATACTGCATTAGGTCCATAAACATCACAAATTTTTTCGCGGCTTGAGTTGCATTTTTACCTTTTTTATAGTAAAATTTTAAAATGTATCGAATTTCTTCTTTAGATTCACTCACAAAAACAAATGAAAATCACACAAATTCCTAATTTGAATTTGGAAGTGCCTTCTTTAAAATTAAAACTTTTTAATGATACCAAAACCAGCCAGATACAAATGGTATAGCCAAAGAGATTTTATTACAAGTTCATACATACTATACGCGAAAAGACTTTTTCCCCAACCTAATACATTATATGATAACATTCAATATTAGATTCCGACATATCACTGTTGTGTTCTGTGAGTGAGTTTCGAGATTTTAACGAGAGAGTAACGTTTGTGTGAATTCGTTAAGTGAAGTTCAGTTTGTCAATTTTAGGTGTAAGTTATGATTAAATACAAATTCTTGGAGTATAAATGTGTTTTTATTCAATATTGAGACTAAATTTGAGAATTCTGTCATATTTTTCTATAGGTTCCAAGCACAAGAGGACAAATGGCAAATAAAAAACATAATTATCACCGAATTGACGCGATATTATTGCAGTGACAGTAACAGCCTGTCAATTTCCCACTGCTGGGCTAAGGCCTCTTCTCCCATAAAGGAGGGGGTTTGAGACATATTCCACCACGCTGTTCCAATGCGGCTTGGTGGAATACACATGTGGCAGAATTTCTTTGAAATTAGACACATGCAGGTTTCCACAGGATGTTTTCCTTCACCGCCGAGAACGTGATGAATTATAAACAAATTAAGCACATGAATATTCAGTTTGCCTGGGTTTTGAACCCGCAATCATCGGCTAAGATGCACGCGTTCTAACCACTGGGCCATCTCGCCTCATAAAATAAAAGACAAAACCGAATTAAATTTGAAATATTTATTTCTGTGACAGATACAACATTTTACAATTTTGGTAAAATCTTATAATCTACGAACTAACTTTACAATAAACTATTACATACAACACACAATTTGAAATCTTATAAATAAAAGTGCATTATCTAGTATTTAAACGAATCTATGTATTATACGCTAGTTAAGAATTAATTTGGTTCCTTTAATAATTTCAAATCTGTTCTTTTTTAAATTAACGATGTACAAACATAATTATACATATATATTAATAGCAAATCGTAAAAAATGTAAACAAATATGTTATATTCGATAATAATCATTTCTTTACATTTTCTACGAATCGTTTGTAAATAATTTCACAATTTTATGTCGCTAGGGAGAAAAAAACAAGTGTATATACATTATATACTTTAATATAACAAAAAAACTAGCGCCCTGTCGATTGAATCAAAATATATTACAGTATTCATACTATTCCTTATCACTTAAAATTATTTTAAACTACAAACAGATCTAAGAGATTTCTTTTCAATGTCCCATCACTTGTCTTTGTCTTTTTATAATCTGTCCCGTTCGCACAATTTCCTAACCTTATATTATTATATTGATAAACGATAATTGTGAAAATTTGTTTTATTGTAAAAAAGTAATATAATACTGTACTATCATAACTCTTGTTTTTTTTTTACGGATTTGAATCTCATATAAATTACAAAAATATCAGAATTAAATAGATTCACCGTTCGTTGCCATGGTTGAAATTTAGTAAAAGTCCAGTGTTACTTAGAATGTTGCCAGTGTAAATTATTAAAATAAAATTCATCTTCTTTTTTAATTTCATAAAATTTAGTTATCGCTTTCTCAAATTGGTTTAGTATTCAATTTTAAAATCTATTAAACTTCTGAGATTTATAGCTAAATTTTAAACACGCACTAGAAGTTAAATCAAATAAGATATATAAAACAACAAAAACGGCAACATACTATACTGAAGGCAAGGTTTGGAAGTATACGTTAGTATAGTATACGTTATTGCACTGAAGCGCGATAGCTTGGTCCTGTTTCCATTAATAATATTACTACTACTGTAAATTGATTATTGAAACTTACATTAATGATTTTGATGTATAGATCAAATGACGTATTTGTAACAAGACCGTCAAGTAGCTGTGTCTCATTTAAAAGGGTGAGAAAGCAAGAGTAACTTCAGGCAAGTGTTAGATCTCAAGCTAAGGCATTGACGATGAAAGGTAAGTTAATATTTCTTATACAACTCTATAGACCATGACCTCTTAACAGTTTGCCTGGCTGTCTACATATTATACATGAAAAAAAACAAGAGTTATAAAATTGAAATCACTTGAATTTCACTTCTGTTATTAAATTGTTGCTTTTTTCAAACGTATTTCACGTTCATAACACAAGAGTAACTTCTTCATTTCGCGTCGATTTAAAATTCACAATCAAAATTGTTATGCTGACCATCTTCCAAACCTTAATTATACATATTTAAGGAATAAATTGACGGGAAACAGTAATTTCGTTAACATTAAAATATTTACAAATACTTTACAATTAACTTACACATAACCATTTTATAAATAAGATCGAAGTATGTGCAGTATCTTACATCGACTTAACCGTGAAATTATACAAATTATTATTAAAAAAAAATAAGTACTCACATCATCCAAGCCAAGTACGACTTATACTGAGTTCTTAAAATAAAGTGGGGGCAATTAGGGGGCATTTCCATAAACAGATTTAGAAAAATAAAACCATTTACTGAATTAGACACTTATTCTTTTTCAATGAGTAATAAAACTCTCATTTACAGACACAAAACCTATACAACTTCTGGAAGGGAGGGGCGCTTGGAGTCTTACCATCGATGTAATATCTTTGTTAATTCATATATGTCATCGTAAGATTACAAAATTCGTTAGATTACAATCTACCTCGTGAAATTGTAATCTAACGAATTACAGCTGATTACTAATATATAATCTTACGGTGATATATATATATATATATATATAAACTTTAATAATTGTAAATTCGAGGCAAGAGATAACAAATTGAGTCACTAGTCCATACAGGAGAAATTTGAAACAAATTTTATAACCATCTCATTGAAGAGAATATATTTGCCCAGCAGTGGGACTCTTACGTCACTTCAAATTTGAAATGAATTTAATTTAAACATGCGCTAGTGGAATGGACAATAATGTAAAAACTCCATATTCTAAAATGTTAACGAATCAAATTAACTAAGTCTGCTTAAATCTCAACGCCCATTGGTCGATATCAGTTGATGACGCGACGTGCGGCCAATGAGCGATCAGATAGCGAACAGATAATATAACGGTGTGCCAATAAAGAAATGCAAAAAGATTTAATATATATAGAATAAACTTATATTTGAATTTGGTGTTAAAGAGTTATAACTAAGTTTAAAGGTTCGTCTCAGTAGAATCGACATTCCCAACCCGTCGGAGCTTTACATCTAATTCAAATCAATAAAGCACACATAAGTTAAGATTTTAGCCGCGAAAACGAGACAGAAAGAGTTAATCAATTTGACTTTTGGACTTTTGCTTCTAACCGTACAGTGTGCGACAGGGATGGCAATAACTCGCGCACAGACAGCACGAGAACGGTCACCGTTTGTAAATAATCTCTATTGGCACCGGTTATACTAAAACAGCAATTTGGATGACATTTAAAAGTGCTACGAACGATTTATCCAATAGTTTAATCTACTTCGATTTTTTTACAATTGTTTAAGTATATTTAAAAACTTTATTAATTTTCATAATTACATTACTGTGTGACCTGGTGTTAAAAGGGCTTAAGGACAATATACAACACTGGCTTTTACGCTCAGTTATAATTACATTAACACAATAGGATTAACACTAGTGAAGAATCTACATTCAGAACCGGATGTAGCTTTACTTTTAAAGTAATTAATAAATATATTGAACAACATCACATACATTACTCTGATCCCAATGTAAGTAGCTGAAGCACTTGTGTTATGGAGAATCAGAAGTAACGACGGCACAAACACCCAGACCCAAGACAACATAGAAAACTAATGATAATCTACATCGTCTCGGCCGGACGAACCCGGGACGTGTACACACCACTCGACCACGGAGGTCGTCAAAGAGTAATTGATGATTGGAGTGTTCTAGTGCCACTAACACAACAGGCTATTTGACTGGTTTATAAAATCCATTTTATATTATTTAGTAGAAGTTAAGGAACCCAGTAAAAGTTGTGTTTTTTATTTCTAGTACATATTTACCGAAAAATATCATATTAAAAATTCCATATTTAAATAGCGCGCAAAAACGCTACTTGGACAATATGGCGCTGCAATGGGGTCGGTGACGTCACTTGCTTGTATTTTATTCTGTGGTACATATAGTAGGCAATCAAGGTTACCAAGCGAGTGACTTCATCATAAGCCCGGCCAATCAGGAGCGTTTTGTGTCACGTGACAAACGTTTGAAACAATGCATTTTTATTTATGGATTTTTGAATAAATTAGGTATTATTTTCGACTTTCGTTAGTAAATAACCATTTTTAAACTCATAATATACACTGATTTATTTTTCGCATTGTCAAATAGCCTATTTCTATTATAATTATTTAAATAATTTGGCAAATAGAATACATTTAAAAAAAAATCTAAACCCTTTTAACACAGGATCACTAACTTAGCGAGTGATGAAATTTAAAATTTTTCTATTGTAGATGATAATGAGAAATATTTAATTTTCAAATGAATCAACGCATTATAATTACTATTGATATGTTTTACCTTCAATATCAGACATTTTATTTACCGCTTAAACCGAATTAAATAACATCTACGTCGATCAATGTACGATTTGGAAACGTCAAACAGACACACAGACCTCACTCAGACGTACTTGTAAGTTATGCATTCACTATACATAATATGCTGAATCAATTTCGATATGATTCTCTTCATATAAGTCGAAACATATAAACAGCTGTCCGGATAGTTCAGTCAGTATTGAATAAATAGTGAAAACGACACTTAGATGTCACATCGGCAAAATTCGTAAAACCGATCACATCCGAATTGAATACGCTATCCCAAATTATCAATATTTATTTCTCATGCGAATATGATCTTTACACAAACGCAATAACTCGTAATATCGTATGACCTAATATATTCAATTCGACGCGTCGCTTTACACGCACTCGCTGTCTCGGGTCGAGCTGACGCGAGAGTCTATAGCGACGAATAGCGTCGAGTGGCGCGATAGGGAGCTGTTTCTGTTGGTTGTGAATCGGCAGTGATCGGTTTTATTGTATTTGCCGACGCTACATCTGAGTTGTGTCGTACTGTCCACACAAAAACTACAAATTAATATTCAGATATACCATACTAGTTATCTATCGCGGCTTCGCTTTAGAGGGTTGTTCGTCACATGTTAGCAAAAAAGATACCCTATGTCCTTTCCTGGAGTTCAAATTCCCTTCATACAAAATTTCATCAAATTCGGTTCAGCGGTTTGGTCGTGAAAGAGAGACAGACAGACAGAGTTACTTTCACATTTATAATATTAATATAGATGATTTGCTATTGAACGCTTTGATGATTTACTGTTATGAAAAAAATACAGACGAATTTATAACCTCCTCTTTGAAGTCGGTTGAAAATGGCTACCACACATTACATAGATATTGTTGACTCCCAGACAGGACATATTACATACATATATAATTGTATTTAACTAACATGACTGTATTTTTAAATGTTGAAAACGAGTAACCATTGAATTTCTTGCCGGTACTGAATCTACTTGTCAAACCGGTGGTAGCTTCATATAATATAATTGTTAAATGAAGATTCAAAAGTGCTTGCAAAAGCCTACTCAAATTAAGTAAATTTTGTTATATTTTCTCTTTTTAATTAATATGTATAGGCGATGGGGTATTCACTCACCCCCCTAGATATCCCCCTAAGACACGGATTCTCCCAGTTTAGGGGTACGGACCTCTGAGATATATTACTTGATGTAATAACAACAAATACATTTTGATTTCGATTCGTAAGCATCTCACAATCACCGCAATCAGACCGAGCTGCCCGGACGACTGTATGTACAACGGAACAAGGGGGGAGGCGTACGCCTACTCGCTGTCGGAGTGCGGCTTCCTCTTCCTCCTGCCCTTGGGGTGCGCCTTGTACGTGTGCTTGCGGAGGTCCTTCAGCTTGAGGTACTTGCAGGGGCACAGCTTGCACAGGAACTTGAAGTCCTCCGGGTTGCCGTGGTTGCGCAGCGCGTGCCGGTCGCGGATCGCCTCCGACACGAACGAGCGGTGGCACGTCGCGCACTCGAACGGCTTCGACGTGCTGTGCGACTGGAACGACGCGATATCGATCAATACATAAGAGAGAGATGGCAAGCCCAGGCGAGCACTGATTCATGTGCTTGATATGTCTTTATAATTCATCTCGTGCTCAACGGTGAAGGAAAACATCGCGAGGAAACCTGCTCGTGACAAATTTCATAGAAATTCTGCCACATGTGTATTTCAACCCGCATTGGAACAGCGTGGTAGAATATGTACCAAACCTTCACCTCAAAAGGGAGAGGAGGCTTTCGCCCAGCGGTGGGAATTTACAGGCTGTTGTTGTTGTTGTTGTTGTATATATGAGACAACATCACATACATTACTCTGATCCCAATGTAAGTAGCTGAAGCACTTGTGTTATGGACAATCAGAAGTAACGACGGCACAAACACCCACACCCAAGACAACATAGAAAACTAATGGTAAGTTAAGGTAAGGTTACTTTATTAATATAAATACTTTTACTTGGTGGTAGGGCTTTGTGCAAGCCCTCTCTTTCCATTAGTGAAAACCGCATGAAAATCCGTTCAGTACTTTAGACGATGACGGTAAATGATAGATAGGAGGGGGGGGGAGCATTGTTTCAAAATTGACGTCATTCTTATTTATTTATTTATAGTTTATTTATTGTTCACGTACAAAAATATAATTTCTAAAAAGAAATGGTAAAAAGAAAGGACACCTAGTAAGTGAGACTGCAAATGTGGGAGGCGGGAAATTTATTATATTTTTATCTATTTTTGACTTTTATATTATATTTATCAATGATTATTGCCAAAACAAAACTAATAAACGTGATTCTATAACCAAGTTCTTTAATCAAAAAAAACCATATTTTTCTCAAATCTGCAATGTTTTAATTTCGTCGAACTGGTAATGACGTCAATTATGGGAGAAGGGGGGGTCATTAAGAAATGACGATAGAATGATTGTAGGGGGGGGGTCTTATGTCTGAAAAAGTCGATGACGTATTTTATGGACGGCCCCTATAGACATTAATGCTATATATATAAATGTTAGTCGCTTGCGTTTTACGATGTTTATTACCACGTGTTATCCCAAAAAAGTATCCCATGTCTTTTCTTAGAGTCCAAGTTTGTTTCACACCGAATTTCATCGAATTCGGTTCAGCGGTTTGGTCGTGAAAGACAGACAGACAGACAAAATTACTTTCACATTTATAACATCACTATAGATATATGTGACGTCTCGTGCGCTCGGACTGTCCCTGATAATCAACGCGTAACATTCCAAGGTCACTCACGACTTTCAAGTGCCTCTTCAGGCTGGAGTTGGTGCCGAAGCTGGTGTTGCAGATCTCGCACAGGAACGGCCTCTCGTTGCGGTGAGTGCGCTCGTGGACCTGCGGACACGCCCAGTGGTTACAACGCGTGCTCTTAACCGACGATTGCGGGTTCAAACCCAGGCAAGCACCGCTGAACATTCATGAACTTAATTTGTTTTTATAATTGATCTCATGCTCAGCGGTGAAGGAAAACATCGTGAGGAAATCTGCATGTGTTTAATTTCATACAAATTCTGCCACATGTGTATTCGACCAAGCGGCATTGGAACAGCATGGTGAAATATGTTCCAAACCTTCTCCTCAAAGGGAGAGGAGGCCTTTGTCCAATAGTGGGAAACAATGTGCACTCATGTGACCTACAGCGGGTCTGTCTCCTCACCCGGGCCATCTTTAACATACTCGAGGCCCTGGGCAATAGTCTTAAGATAACGGGGCCGCTATGAATTTGAGAGGACACTTTCTTTTGAATTAACAAAGAAACTTTCATTGTTCTTCAATTTGTGAATAAATAAAGCTTTGGTGATACCTAGTTGCTGATTCGATACTATATTTGTAAGTGGGATATATTGGAAACTAGCAACCCGTACGGGTGTAATACTAATACTAAATAGACCAAAACTAAACTTCAAAAATTATCAGTGTTTTTTTTTACTATATTGATCAATTATTATAAACAAAAACTTTCATCTCGAATTGCTCTATCTATTAAAAAAACCGCATCAAAATCTGTTGCGTAGTTTTAAAGACGACAGAGAAAGCGGCTTTGTTTTATACTATGTAGTGAAATCAGAATCCGCTATGAATTTGACAGGACACTTTTGTTTGAACAAACAAAGAAACTTTCATTGTCCTTTAATTTGTGAATAAACAATGCCATTATTGCCATATATGTGGGTCGGATACAACGGAAAAGTCAATAATACAGAATAATAATTTCGAAAATGTTCCGATATTTTTATATGGTCTGGTTTAAAGGGAGGGCTCTGTCCAGCATTGTTTAGAGGCCCTGGGGCGCGTCACCTGCAGGCTGTAGGCCTCGAAGAAGCCCTTCCCGCAGTAGGTGCAGCGGAAGGTGGCGCCGCGCAGCACGCGCTCGTGCGTCTTCATGTGCACGGCGAGCAGCGCGCGCGACCCGAACTTCTTCGGGCACTGCGCGCAGCCGTGCGTCTTCTCCTGGGGGGGGGGCGATGACATAACACCTGAGCCTCAAACTTATAGTCCGCCGTACGGCTCTGTAAGAATTCACTTTAAATATCACTTTTGATGTAACCGACCAACTAACGATGACACACGATTTTCACGTGTTTTACATACATTATATGATTACATTCAATATCAGATTCTGACATATCACTGTTGTGTTCTGTGAGTGAGTTTCGAGATTTTAACGAGAGAGTAACGTTTGTGTGAATTCGTTAAGTGAAGTTCAGTTTGTCAATTTTAGTTGTAGGTTATGATTAAATATAAATTCTTGGAGTATAAATGTGGTTTTATTCAATATTGAAACTAAGTTTGAGAATTCTGTCATATTTTTCTATTCTCTTATCACCGAATTGACGCGATATTATTACAGTGACAGTAACAGCCTGTCAATTTCCTAGTGCTGGGCTAAGGCCTCGTCACCCATTAAGGAACATATTCCACCACGCTGTTCCAATGTGGCTTGGTTGATGATTGATTAATTGAGCTTGAATAATCTATGATATAAAAATGCCTTCTCGAACGTCGACGAAATTGTTATCGGAACTTTGAACGTTAAATTAAAGCGCGTAAGTAGTTCAGTGGATATTTGTGGATAAAATAAAGGAAGATGCAACACTCAAAACTATATGAATTTAAACAAATAGTCTTTTGTCTAACCGAATACTTTAGGATGATTCCATAGACAATGATATATAGGTACTCCATTCCAACTATAACAGGGAAAAGGCTAAGTAAACAACGTCTGGCAGCAAATAGACGCGATATTATTGGTCGAGAGCTTGATTAGTCTGTGATATTCACTGTGGATTTGCGAAAATGCCGTTATGAACGACAAAACATTTATCGGAATTTAGGAAGTAAAATGATAGTGAAAATAAGTAAACAAGTGTTGTATTATAAATAAAGATATATTAATCAGAAATTATTAATGGCGCGCAATATAGCAAAGTTATTATTAAATCGCATGAAGTAAGTAAATTTCAGGTTTGTGTATCTTTATTCCCATTTGAATAAGCTTTACATTGTGAACGCGCCACGCAAATACAAGTGAGAAAGAGATAGAAAAATAGCTGTTCCACATTTTAAGAAAGAATCACCCCCTCAGATCCCGCACCCTCATAACAAAAGATAAATTAAATTTTATAAATTTATTAAATTTTATAAATTCCAATGCGGCTTGGTGAATTATAATATAAATTCTGCCACATCTGGTGTATGTGGCAGAATTTCTATGAAATTTGGCACATGCAGGTTACCTCACGATGTTTTCCTTCACCGCCGAGAACGTGATGAATTATAAACAAATTAAGCACATGAAAATTCAGTGGTGTTTGCCTGGGTTTGAAACCGCAATCATCGGTTAAGACGCACGCGTTATAACCACTGGGCCATCTCGCCTCATAAAATAAAAGCCAACACCGAATTAAATTTGAAATATTTATTTCTGTGACAGATACAACATTTTACAATTTTGGTAAAATCTTATTATCTACGAACTAACTTTACAATAAACTATTACATACAACACACAATTTGAAATCTTATAAATAAAAGTGCATTATCTAGTATTTAAACGAATCTATGTATTATACGCTAGTTAAGAATTAATTTGGTTCCTTTAATAATTTCAAATCTGTCCTTTTTTAAATTAATGATGTACAAACATAATTATACATGTATATTAATAGCAAATCGTAAAATATGTAAACAACTATGTTATATTCGACAATAACCATTTGTTTACATTTTCTACGAATCGTTTGTAAATAATTTCACAATTTTATGTGGCTATGGAGAAAAAAACAAGTGTATATACATTATATACTTTAATATAACAAAAAAACTAGCGCCCTGTCGATTGAATCAAAATATATTACAGTATTCATACTATTCCTTATCACTTCAAATTATTTTAAACTACAAACAGATCTAAGAGATTTCTATTTAGTATCCCATCACTTGTCTTTGTCTTTTTATAATCTGTCCCGTTCGCACAATTTCCTAACCTTATATTATTATATTGATAAACGATAATTGTGAAAATTTGTTTTATTGTAAAAAAAAATATTATAATACTGTACTATCATAACTCTTGCTTTTTTTTCGGATTTCAATCTCATAAAAATTATAACAATATCAGAATTAAATAGATTCACCGTTCGTTGCCATGGTTGAAATTTTGGAAAAACCCAGTGTTACTTAGAATGTTGCCAATGTAAATTATTAAAATAAAATGTAGTATACTCGTATTCGCTATCTCAAATTGGTTTAGTATTCAATTTTAAAATCTATTGAACTTCCGAGATTTATAGCTAAATTTTAAACACGCACTAGAAGTTAAATCAAATAAGATATATAAAACAACAAATACGGCAACATACTATACTGAAGGCAAGGTTCGGAAGTATAGGTTAGTATAATATAGGTTATTGCACTGAAGCGCGATAGCTTGGTCCTGTTGCCATTAATAATATTACTACTTCTGTAAATTGATTATTGAAACTCATATATGATTTTTATATATTGATCAAATGACGTATTTGTAACAAGACCGTCCGGGTAGGTATCATATACTCATAACTACCGTCAAATAGCAGTGTTTCATTTGAAAGGGCGAGAAAGCAAGAGTAAATTCAGGCAAGTGTTAGATCTCAAGCTAAGGCATTGACGATGAAAGGTAAGTTAATATTTCTTATACAACTCTATAGACCATGACCTCTTAACAGTTTGCCAGGCTGTCTACATATTATATATGAAAAAAAAAACAAGAGTTATTAAACTGAAATCACTTGAAATTCACTTCTGTTATTAAATTGTTGCTTTTTTCAAAAGTATTTCACGATTCATGAAAAAAGAGTAACTACTTCATTTCGCGTCGATTTAAAATTAACAATCAAAATTGTCATGCTGACCATCTTCCACCTTAATTATACATATTTAAGGAATAAATTGACGGGAAACAGTAATTTCTTTAACATTAAAATATTTACAAATACTTTACAATTAACTTACACATAACCATTTTATAAATAAGATCGAAGTATGTGCAGTATCTTACATCAACTTAACCGTGAAATTATACAAACTATTATAAAAAAAAAAAATAAGTACTCACATCATCCAAGCCAAGTACGACTTATACTGAGTTCTTAAAATACATTGGGGGCAAATTAGGGCGCATTTTCATTATCAGAATTAGAAAAATAAAACCATTTACTGAATTAGACAGTTATTCTTTTTCAATGAACAATAAAACTCTCATTTACGGACATAAAAATCTATTTAACTTCCGGAAGAGAGGGGCGCTTGGAGCGTTACCATCAATGTAATATCTTTGTTAATTTATATATGTCAACGTCAGATTACAAAATTCGTTAGATTATAATCTGTCTCGTTAGATTGTAATCTAACGGATTACAATTTAGATTGTAATCTAACGGATTACAATCTCACGAGGTAGATTGTAATCTAACTAATTTTGTAATCTTACGTTGACATATATATAAACTTTAATATTCGTAAAACCGAGGCAAGAGATAACAAATTGAGTCACTAGTCACTCCATACAGGAGAAATTTGAAACAAATTCCATAACCATCTCATTGAAGAGAATATATTTGCCCAGCAATGGGACTCTTACGTCACTGCAAGTTTGAGATTAATTTAATTTAAACAAGCGCTAGTGGAATGGACAATAATGTAAAAACTCCATTTTCTAAAATGTTAACAAATCAAATTAACTAAGTCAGTTTAAATCTCAACGCCCATTGGTCGATATCAGTTGATGACGCGACGTGCGGCCAATGAACGATCAGATATCGAACGGATAATATAACGGTGTGCCAATAAAGATATATATAGAATATATAGCATAACCTTATATTTAAATTTGGTGTTAAAGAGTTATAACTAAGTTTAAAGGTTCGTCTCAGTAGAATCGACATTCCCAACCTATCGTAGCTTTACAACTAATTCAAATCAATAAAGCACACATAAGTTAAGTTTTAAGCCGCGAAAACGAGACAGAAAGAGTTAATCAATTTGACTTTTGAACTTTTGCTTCTAACCGTACAGTGTGCGACAGAGACGGCAATAACTCGCGCACAGACAGCACGAGAACGGTCACCGTTTGTAAACAATCTCTATTGGCACCGGTTATACTAAAACAACAATTTGGATGACATTTAAAAGTGCTACGAACGACTTATCCAATAGTTTAATCTACTTCGATTTTTTTACAATTGTTTAAGTATATTTAAAAACTTTATTAATTTTCATAATTACATTACTGTGTGACCTGGTGTTAAAAGGGCTTAAGGATAACGTACAACACTGGCTTTTACGCTCAGTTACAATTAAAACACAAAAGAAACGAATATTCCTTTTTGCATAAAATTATTATTATTAACACTACTGAATTTCTTGCCGTTTTCTCTGGGTAGAATCTATATTCAGAGCCGGTGGTAGCTTTACTTTTAAAGTAGGTAGTAAGTACTTACTTGGTGGTACGGGCTTTGTGCAAGCCCGTCTGGGTAGGTACCACCCACTCATCAGTTATTCTACCGCCAAATAACAGTATTCAGTATCGTTGTGTTCCGGTCTGAAGGGTGAGTGAGCCAGTATATAGTATAACATCTTAGTTCCCAAGGTTGGTGGGGCATTGACGATGTAAGGAATAGTTAATATTTCTTACAGCTTCATTGTCTATGGTGATGGTGACCACTTACCAATTGGTGGCCCATATGCTCGTCCGCCAACCAATACCATAAAAAATTGATGATTGGAGTGTTCTTGTGACAGTAACACAATTCCTTTATAATAATTTAAATAATTTGGCAAATAATATACATTAAAAAAAAAATCTAAGCCCTGTTAACACCGGATCACTAACTTAGCGAGTGATGAAATTTAAAAATTTTTCTATTGTAGATAATAATGAGAAATATTTAATTTTCAAATGAATCAACGTGTTATAATTACTATTGATATGTTTTACCTTCAATATCAGACATTTTATTTACCGCTAGACTTGAGATTACTCCACAAACCGAATTAAATAACATCTACGTTGATCAATGTACGATTTGGAAACGTCAAACAGACACACAAACCTCACTCAGACGTACTGAAAGTTATGCATTCACTATACATAATATGCTGAATCAATTTCGATATGATTCTCTTCATATAGGTCGGAACATATAAACAGCTGTCCGGATAGTTCAGTCAGTATTGAATAAATAGTGAAAACGACACTTAGATGTCACATCGGCAAAATTCGTAAAACCGATCACATCCGAATTAAGTGCGCTATACCAAATTATCAATATTTATTTCTCATGCGAATATGATCTTTACACAAACGTAATAACTTGTAATATCGTACGACCTAATATATTCAATTCGACGCGTCGCTTTACACGCACTCGCTGTCTCGGGTCGAGCTGACGCGAGAGTCTATAGCGACGAATAGCGTCGAGTGGCGCGATAGGGAGCTGTTTCTGTTGGTTGTGAATCGGCAGTGATCGGTTTTATTGTATTTGCCGACGCTACATCTGAGTTGTGTCGTACTGTCCACACAAAAACTACAAATTAATATTCAGATATACCACACTAGTTATCTATCGCGGCTTCGCGCGAAGTTTAGAGGATTGTTCGTCACATGTCAGCAAAAAAGATACCCTATGTCCTTTCCTGGAGTTCTAATTTCCTTCATACAGAATTTCATCAAATTCGGTTCAGCGGTTTGGTCGTGAAAGAGAGACAGACAGTCAGAGTTACTTTCACATTTATAATATTAATATAAATGATTTGCTATTGAACACATTGATGATTTACTGTTATTAAAAAAAAAAATAAAGACGAATTGATAACCTCCTCTTTGAAGTCGGTTGAAAACGGCTACCACAGATTACATAGATATTGTTGACTTCCAGGCAGGACATATTACATACATATATAATTGAATTTACTAACATGACTGTATTTTTAAATGTTGGAAACGAGTAGCCACTGAGTTTCTTACCGGTTCTTCTCTGTAAAATCCACTTCCCAAACCGGTGGTAGCTTCACTTGATGTAGTTATTAAATAAAGATTCAAAAGTGCTTGTAAAAGCCTACTTGAATAATTACGTTTTAATTTTTTTCCTTTTTTAATTAATAGGTATATTTAAGCATCAAATTTTAAGTTGAACCAAAACACTGATTGGGAAGTCATTCACCCCGCTAGAAATCCCCCTCCAAGTCAGCCCTAAGATACCCCTATTATATATATATCCCAGTTTAGGGGTACGGGCCCACTTTGAGATATATTACCTGATGTAATAACAACCAATACATTTCGATTTCGATTAGTAAGCATCTCACAATCACTGCAATCAGACCGAGCTGCCCGGACACCTGTATGTACAACGGAACAAGGGGGGAGGTGTACGCCTACTCGCTGTCGGAGTGCGGCTTCCTCTTCCTCCTGCCCTTGGGGTGCGCCTTGTACGTGTGCTTGCGGAGGTCCTTCAGCTTGAGGTACTTGCAGGGGCCCAGCTTGCACAGGAACTTGAAGTCCTCCGGGTTGCCGTGGTTGCGCAGCGCGTGCCGGTCGCGGATCGCCTCCGACACGAACGAGCGGTGGCACGTCGCGCACTCGAACGGCTTCGACGTGCTGTGCGACTGGAACGACACGATATTGATCAGTACATACGAGAGAGATGGCAAGCCCAGGCGAGCACCGGCGACTGAAACGACACGATTACTTTATTATAAACTAGCGGTCGCCCGCGGCTTCGCCCGCGTAGATAACGGTTCATAATCAGTCTTCTAATATCCCTACTGCTGAGGCACGGTCACATTACTTACAAGAATTACTGCAACCGGCGCTTGGATCTATTGTGATAAACCTCAAATTCGTGATCACAACGCCTCAGCCAGACCAACATCAGCCACGAATCTGATGAGGTTCTTAGGGTCGGAGGTCATTATGCCCTCTAAGGACATGAATTAGAACATTTTATAGTTCTATCTTTTATAGTTTAGGCATCATAAGCAAAAAATCAACTTTTTTGGTAGATTTTTTCCTTTTTTGTCCGAAAAACCCAAAATATCTTACGGAACCCTATTTTTTTCAAAATAAAATTTAGCCTATGTCATGCAGGATTAATTTAGCTTTCGAATGGTGAAAGAATTTTTAAAATCGGTCCAGTAGTTTTTGAGCCTATTCATTACAACCAAACAAACAAAGTTTTCCTCTTTATAATATTAGTGTAGATAAATTTATATGAGAGAGATGGCAAACCCAGGCACGCACCGCTGATTCATGTGCTTAATTTGTCTTTATAATTCATCTCGTGCTCAGCGGTGAAGGAAAACATCGTGAGGAAACCTGCACGTGACAAATTTCATAGAAATTCTGCCACATGTGTATTCCACCAACCCGCATTGGAACAGCGTGGTGGAATATGTTCCAAACCTTCTCCTTAAAGGGAGAGGAGGCCTTTAGCCCAGCAGTGGGAATTTACAGGCTGTTACTACTTACTTTATTAATATAAATACTTTTCAACCGACTTCAATCGTAAATTGCCTTTTAAGTAATCTAATATTTTTCATTTCATTTTACCTAGGAGGACTCTCAAAAATATATTAAATATGCAATTATTTTTATTACTTTTTAGTACATTTTTATTTGTTTTAAAATAGTGTTTTGTTTGAAGTCGGTTTTTCTTTTTGTTAAAATTTTATTTATACTTGGCGGTAGGGCTTTGTGCAAGCCCGTCTGGGTAGGTACCGTTCTCTTTCAGATCAGTTCAGTAATTTTGGAGTCTATTGCAAACATACAGACTTCGGAGACATTGTTTTACAATATGTAGTGATATAAAACTAAACTATATAGTGCACCGTTAGGAATATATATGATTAATATATTTTTATTTATATACTATTACTTATATCCACTTTAGTTTAACTTCTAAAATACTGATAACAGTTTCATCGCCAAAACGCAATTTTCTCAAATCCATAGTGAATATCATAGACTAATCTAGCTCTCGACCAATGAGAGCGCTGTTGTTATCTGGCCTTTTTCTGTTATTATTGAAATAAAGATATAATCTTCAATGGGGCCGTCTATAAATTAGGCGGGGGGGGGGGGGGTGTCTGCGGATGACGGTAAATGATAGATAGGAGGAGGGGGGGTGTTTCGGAATTCACGTCATTTTTATTTATTTATTTATTTATAGTTTAATGTTCACGGACAAAAATATAATTTCTAAAAAGAAATTTCTTCCAGCACACCTAGTAAGTGAGACTGCAAATGTGAGAGGCGGGAAAAATAGGGAATAATATTATTATATATTATTATTTCCAATTTTTTACTTTTATATTATATTTATCAATGATTATTGCCAAAGTAAAAAGGTGACTCTATAACCAAGTGTTTTAATCATTTAATACCCTATTTTTCTCAAATCTGCAATATTTTAATTTCGTCGAACTGGTAATGACGTCAATTATGGGAGAAGGGGGGGGATCATTAACAAATGAGGATAGGATGATTGTAGGGGAGGGGGGTCTAAAGTCTGAAAAAATCAATGACGTAATTTATGGACGGCCCCTATAGACATTAATGCTATATACATAAATGTTAGTCGCTTGCGTTTTACGATGTTAGTTACCACGTGTTATCCCAAAAAAGTAGCCCATGTCTTTTCTTGGAATTCAACTTTGCTTCACACCGAATTTCATCGAATTCGGTTCAGCGGTTTGGTCGTGAAATTGCGACAGACAGACAGACAAAATTACTTTCACATTTATAACATCACTATAGATATATGTGACGTCTCGTGCGCTCGGACTGCCCCTGATAATCAACGCGTAACATTCCAAGGTCACTCACGACTTTCAAGTGCCTCTTCAGGCTGGAGTTGGTGCCGAAGCTGGTGTTGCAGATCTCGCACAGGAACGGCCTCTCGTTGCGGTGAGTGCGCTCGTGGACCTGCGGAGACGCCCAGTGGTTACAACGCGTGCTCTTAGCCGATGATTGCGGGTTCAAACCCAGGCAAGCGCCACTGAACATTCATGTGCTTAATTTGTAATTAATCTCGTGCTCAGTGGTGAAGGAAAACATCGTGAGGACACCTGCATGTGTCTAATTTCATACAAATTCTGCCACATGTGTATTCGAACAAGCGGTATTGGAACACTGTGGTGAAATATGTTCCAAACCTTCTCCTCAAAGGGAGAGGAGGCCTTTGTCCAGCAGTGGGAAACAATGTGCACTCATGTGACCTACAGCGGGTCTGCCTCCTCACCCGGGCCATCTTTAACATACTGGAGGCCCTGGGCAAAAGTCATATTAAGATAACGGGGCCGCTATGAATTTGAGAGGACACTTTTGTTTGAAAAATCAAAGAAACTTTCATTTTCCTTTAATTTGTGAATAAACAATGCCATTATTGCCATATTTGTGGGTCGGATATAACGGAAAACGTTCCGATCTTTGTATATGGTCCGGTGGGGCGCGTCACCTGCAGGCTGTAGGCCTCGAAGAAGCCCTTCCCGCAGTAGGTGCAGCGGAAGGTGGCGCCGCGCAGCACGCGCTCGTGCGTCTTCATGTGCACGGCGAGCAGCGCGCGCGACCCGAACTTCTTCGGGCACTGCGCGCAGCCGTGCGTCTTCTCCTGGGGGGGGGGGCGATGACATAACACCTGAGCCTCAAACTTATAGTCCGCCCTACGGCTCTGTAAGAATTCACTTTAAATATCACTTGTGATGTAAACGACCAACTAACGGTGACACACGATTTTCACGTGTTTTATATACATTATATGATAACATTCAATATTAGATTCCGACATATCACTCTTGTGTTCTGTGACTGAGTTTCGAGATTTTAACGAGAGAGTAACGTTTGTGTGAATTCGTTAAGTGAAGTTCAGTTTGTTAATTTTAGTTTAAATATAAATTCTTGGAGTATAAATGTGTTTTTATTCAACATTGAGACTAAGTTTGAGAATTCTGTCATGTTTTTCTATAGATTATTCCAAGCACAAGAGGACAAATGGCAAATAAAAAACATTATATCACCGAATTGACGCGATATTATTGCAGTGACAGTAACAGCCTGTCAATTTCCCACTGCTGGGCTAAGGCCTCGTCTCCCATTAAGTAGAGGGTTTGGAACATATTCCACCACGCTGTTCCAATGCGGCTTGGTTGGTGATTGATTAATTGAGCTTGAATAATCTATGATATTAAAATCCCTTCTCGAACGTCAACGAAATTGTTATCGGAACTTTGAACGTAAAATTAAAGTATTTATTTAATAAATAAAAAAAGTAATTAAAGTAGTTTAGAGGATATTTGTGGATAAAATAAAGAAAGATACATAGCAACACTCAAAACTATGTGAATTTATACAAATAGTCTTTTGTCTAATCAAATACTTTAGGATGATTCCATAGACAATGATATACAGGTACTCCATTCCAACTATAACAGGGAAAAGGCTAAGTAAACAACGTCTGACAGCAAATAGACGCGATATTATTGGTCGAGAGCTTGATTAGTCCATGATATTCACTGTGGATTTGCGATTTTTTTTTTATTGTATAGATTGGAGGGCGAGCATCTGGGCCACCTGATGGTAAGAGGTCACCATCACCCATAGACAATGACGCTGTAAGAAATATTAACTATTCCTTACATCGTCAATGTGCCACCAACCTTGGGACCTAAGAAGTTATATCCCTTGTGCCTGTAGTTACACTGGCTCACTCACCCTTCAAACCGGAACACAACAATACTGAGTACTGTTATTTGGCGGTAGAATAACTGTTGAGTGGGTGGTACCCAGACGGGCTTGCACAAAGCCCTACCACCGAATGGCGTTATTAACGACAAAACATTTATCGAAATTTAGGTAAGTAAAATGAAAGTGAAAATAAGTAATTAAGTGTTGTATTATAAATAAAGATATATTAATCAGAAATTCTTAATGGTGCGCAATATATTAGTTATTAGTAAATTGCATGAAGTACGTAAATTCCAGGTTTGTTTATCTTTATTCCCACTTCCATTGGAATAAGCTTTATATTGTGATCGCGCCACGCAAATTATAGTAGCAATAAGTAAAAATAAGTAAAAATAGCTGTTAATAATAAATAAGTAAAAATAGCTGTTCCACATCTTAAGAAAGAATCACCCACTCAGATCCCGCATCCTCATAACAAAAGATAAATTAAAAAATAAACACACAATTACTGTACATTTTTCACGTACTGATTTCCAGTTCGTAAATAAAAACTAACTATTAAGGTAACAGCCTGTAAATTTCTCACTGCTGGGAAAGGAGGCATCCTCTTTCTTTACAGAAAAAGTTAGGAGGACATTCCACACGGCGCTCCAATGCATGAAATTAATTAAAATTAGACAAATGCAGGTTCCCTCGAGGTTTCAGTCTCCACTGAACTCGGGATGAATTATAAACACAAATTAAACACTTGACATTGAGTGATACTTACCTGGGTTTAAAAACGCTCCAAGCACTGGGCTAACTTGACTCTTAAATGAAACAACAACAGTCTGTAAATTTCTCAATGCAGGGCTAAGGCCTCCTTTCGCTTTGAGGATAAGGTTTTGAACATATTCCACCACGTTGTTCCAATGCGGGTTGGCGGAACACATATGTGGCAGAATTTCTATGAAATTTGACACATGCAGGTCGCATGTTTCTCGAGGTTTTCATTCACCACCGAACTCGGATAAATTATAAACACAAATCAAGCTCATGGAAATTCATTGATGCTTACCTGGGTTTGATCTCGCTCCAACTGGGCCATCTCGGCTCCTAAATAAAAGACAACACCGAATTAAATTTGAAATATTTATTTCTGTGACAGATACAACATTTTACAATTTGGTAAAATCTTATAATCTACGAACTAACTTTACAATAAACTATTACATACAACACACAATTTAAAATCTTATAAATAAAAGTGCATTATCTAGTATTTAAACGAATCTATGTATTATACGCTAGTTAAGAATTAATTTGGTTCCTTTAATAATTTCAAATCTGTTCTTTTTTTAAATTAATGATGTACAAACATAATACATATATATTAATAGCAAATCGTAAAAAATGTAAACAAATATGTTATATTCTATAATAACCATTCGTTTACATTTTCTACGAATCGTTTGTAAATAATTTCACAATTTTACGTCGCTAGGGAGAAAAAAACAAGTGTATATACATTATATACTTTAATATAACAAAAGAACTAGCGCCCTGTCGATTGAATCAAAATATATTACAGTATTCATACTATTCCTTATCACTTAAAATTATTTTAAACTACAAACAGATCTAAGAGATTTCTATTTAATATCCCATCACTTGTCTTTGTCTTTTTATAATCTGTCCCGTTCGCACAATTTCCTAACCTTATATTATTATATTGATAAACAATAATTGTGAAAATTTGTTTTATTGTAAAAAAAATATTATAATACTGTACATACTATCATAACTCTTGTTTTTTTTTTACGGATTTGAATATCATATAAATTACAAAAATATCAGAATTAAATAGATTCACCGTCGTTGCCATGGTTAAAATTTAGTAAAAGCCCAGTGTTACTTAGAATGTTGCCAGTGCAAATTATTAAAATAAAATTTATCTTTTTTTTAATTTCATAAAATTTAGTTATCGCTTTCTCAAATTGGTTTAGTATTCAATTTTAAAATCTATTGAAGTTCCGAGATTTATAGCTAAATTTTAAACGCGTGCTAGAAGTTAAATCAAATAAGATATATAAAAAAAAACAAATACGGCAACATACTATATAGGCTATAGTATGTTGCCGTATTTGTATATATATCACTGAAGTGCGATAGCTTGGTCCTGTGGCCATCAACAATATTACTATTACAGTTAAATGATTATTGAAACTCTTATATGATTTTTATATATTGATCAAATGACGTATTTGTAACAAGACCGTCCGGGTAGGTATCATATACAGTAAAAGCTCCTTATTCGCGGGGTATATGTTCCGTAAATATGCCGCGAATACAGAAACCGTGAATATGGAATGGTAATTTATATGGGATTATAGGGGATACGTTCCTAGGTGACAAAATAAAAAAACAAATATATAAAAAAAACAATTTTATTGAAGTTTTTGACCATATTGATTAATTATTATCTTCAGGCTTAGGCAATGGTTTAAAGAATTTCGTAATTCTTTCTTGCTTGGCAGTTTTTAAGAGCTCCTTCAATTCAGACTGATATTCAGCAGTGGCATTAGCAATTTTCCTCTTAAAAATAAGACTTCGTTCCATAGACGGATCAATTTTCATAAAGAAATCACAAAGCTCATTTGCCATTTTTAAACCTTCACTAAGATTTTTCAAATTAAATGTCACGTTTTCAGTGCTTGTTGAAGCCTCTTCTTCAATAGGCTGTGAATTTAACATTTCCTCCAAGTCGGTTTCAGTCAAATCTTCATTTTGCGATTCAAGCAACTCCTGAATGTCACTTGATTCTATCTGGTCGAACCCATCTCGTCCTATTCCATTCGCTATTTCGGCAATGTTTGCAGTTAAAGTTTGAATTTGGACAGATTCTTCGTCATTTTCCGCAGTCAAAACAGGCCACAGTTTTTTCCAGCATGATTTCAATGTGGATGGCTTCAGTTCTCCCAAAGATTCTTTTACGTTTACGATGCATTCTGCTATGTTAAATTTCTTCCAGCATTCCATAACATTCATATCAGGATCACATTCCATATTATCCAGTATGATTTTGAAGGTTCGTCTAATGTAATAGAGCTTAAAGGCCTGGATTATTCCTTGGTCCATAGGTTGAAGCAAAGCCGTCGTGTTGGGAGGTAAAAATGACACTTTTATATTTGGATGCATAGTTTCAAGTTCGCGAGGATGACCTGGTGCATTGTCCAAAACTAGAACGGCTTTAAAGTCTAAATTCTTTTTTTTTAAATAAGTTTCAACTTCAGAAACAAAACAATTCCGAAACCAGTCACAAAAAATAGCGCTTGTAACCCACGCTTTCTTATTAGCACGCCAAAACACTGGCAGGTTGTCCTTGTTTTGATTTTTTAAAGCACGAGGATTTAACGATCTGTAAAGCATCAGTGGTTTAATGACACAATCACCAGATGCATTAGAACATAGCAGCATTGTAACTCTATCCTTTGCTGCCTTAAATCCAGGGGCAGACTTTTCGCTTTTAGAAATGAATGTTTTGTTTGGCATTCTCTTCCAAAACAGTGCAGTTTCGTCTGCATTAAATACTTGTTCAGGTTTGTATCCTCCATCAGCTACTAGGTTTGCAAATTCTTCTGGATATTTTTTTGCTGCAGCAGTGTCTGCAGATGCAGCTTCTCCAACGATTTTAATACTATGCAATGATTGTCGCACCTTAAATTTATTGAACCAACCTTCCGATGCTTGAAATCCTCCATCTGTACATTCACCACCACCACTACCACCAGGTTCTTTAAAATGTGCGTAAAGACGCATTGCCTTCTCCCGGATCATTGGACCACTCAGGGGCATCCTTTTTTGGTTGCGGTCTTCGATCCATAATGACAACGCCACTTCCATTTTTTCTATTGCTGGATCACGAACAATTTTCGCTGACAGTGAAGTTGAAGCTACAGACGACCTTATTTTATCTTCGCATTTTTTTATCGATCGTACAGTTGATTCGTTGACATTGAATGAGCGTGATATGGATGCAAACGACTCTCCAAGACGTAAACGATCAAGCATTTCTATTTTCACTTTAAGTGGTAAAACTGATTTTTTACGCGTCGAAACTCGTTTTTCATTTTTTTTAGTCGACATTATAAGTTAGGAAGACAACGGAAGAGACGTGTTACTCGATCACAATTTTTGTAACGAATGGAAAGATGAAACAATAAAACACGTAAAGCGGCTCTTACCAAAGAACGGAACGTCTAATATGTGGCAGCATTTAACAATATACTTTATGCATTGAGTAATAAGGTTGCTTTACTTAAACATTTTGTTTGTTTACATTCTCAAAAACACCGACCGCGGCGAAGGCGGCTTATGTCAAAGGAAAAGTCGAAGCATTGCAGCGTCTATATCATATAACAACATACTTTAGGCATAGTTGTAATAAGGTCTATTTTATATTTTTTAATAGTCCATTTGACGGCGCGTTTACAAAGGAAACCGAATCCTTTTTAATAATATGTATGTACCGATGTACCGATTAGATCCGCGAATAAAGAAATCTTTAGCCGCGAATATAGGAATTGGGTCGCATATTTTTTATCCGCGAATAGTGAAAACGCGAATGAAGGAAGCGCGAATAAGGAGCTTTGACTGTACTCATATCTACCGTCAAGTAGCTGTGTCTCATTTAAAAGGGTGAGAAAGCAAGAGTAACTTCAGGCAAGTGTTAGATCTCAAGCTAAGGCATTGACGATGAAAGGTAAGTTAATATTTCTTATCCAACTTTATAGACCATGACCTTTTAACAGTTTGTCAGGCTGTCTACGTATTATACACGAAAAAAAAACAAGAGTTATTAAGGTGAATTCACTTGAATTTCACATCTGTTATTAAATTGTTGCTTTTTTCAAATGTATTTCACGATTCATGAAAAAAGAGTAACTACTTCATTTCGTGTCGTGTGACCATCCCACCTTAATTATATATTTTTAAGGAATAAATTGACGGGAAACAGTAATTTCTTTAACGTTTAAATATTTACAAATACTTTACAATTAACTTACACATAACCATTTTATAAATAAGATCGAAGTAAGTGCAGTATCTTACATCAACTTAACCGTGAAATTATACAAATTATTATTAAAAAAAAAATAAGTACTCACATCATCCAAACCAAGTACGTCTTATACTGAGTTCTTAAAATAAAGTGGGGGCAAATTAGGGGACATTTTCATAATCAGAATTAGAAAAATAAAACCATTTACTGAATTAGACAGTTATTCTTTTTCAATGAGTAATAAATCTCTCATTTACAGACACAAAACCGTTAGATTACAATCTACCTCGTATAGATTGTAATCTAACGAGTTTTGTAATCTTACGTTGACGTATATATAAACTTTAATATTCGTAAGCGCGAGGCAAGAGATAACAAATTGAGTCACTAGTCACTCCATACAGGAGAAATTTGAAACAAATTCCATAACCATCTCATTGAAGAGAATATATTTGCCCAGCAGTGGGACTCTTACGTCACTGCAAGCTTGAGACGAATTTTATTTAAACATGCGCTAGTGGAATGGACAATAATGTAAAAACTCCATTTTCTAAAATGTTAACAGATCAAATTAACTACATCAGCTTAAATCTCAACGCCCATTGGTCGATACCAGTTGATGACGCGATGTGTGACCAATGAGCGATCAGATATCGAACAGATACTATAACGGTGTGCCAATAAAGATATACAAAAAGGTTTGATATATGTAGCATAAACTTTGATATATATAGAATAACCTTATATTTGAATTTAGTGTTAAAGAGTTATAACTAAGTTTAATGTTTCGTCTCAGTAGAATCGACATTCCCAACCTGTTGGAGCTTTACATCTAATTCAAATCAATAAAGCACACATAAGTTAAGATTTAAGCCGCGAAAACGAGACAGAAAGAGTTATTCAATTTGACTTTTGGACTTTTGCTTCTAACCGTACAGTGTGCGACAGGGATGGCAATAACTCGCGTACAGACAGCACGAGAACGGTCACCGTTTGTAAGCAATCTTTATTGGCACCGGTTATACTAAACAACAATTTGGATGACATTTAAAAGTGCTACGAACGACTTATCCAATAGTTTAATCTACTTCGATTTCTTTACAATTGTTTAAGTATATTTAAAAACTTTATTAACTTTCATAATTACATTACTGTGTGACCTGGTGTTAAAAGGGCTTAAGGACATCCTACAACACTGGCTTTTACGCTCAGTTATAATCGCATTAACACAATAGGATAGAATATTCTGAATGTAGATATAATCTACATTCAGAACCGGTTGTAGCTTTAGTTTTAAAGTAATAAATAGATATATTTAACAACATCACATACATTACTCTGATCCCAATGTAAGTAGCTGAAGCACTTTTGTTGTGGAGAATTAGAAGCAACGATACCACAAACACCCAGACCCAAGACAACATAGAAAACTAATGATAATCTACATCGACTCGGCCGGACGAACCCGGGACCTCGGAGTGGCGTGCCCGTGACGTGTACACACTACTCGACCACGGAGGTCGTCAAAGAGTAATTGATGATTGGAGTGTTCTAGTGCCTCTAGAACAATAGGCTATTTGACTGGTTCTTAAAATCCATTTTATATTATTTAGTAGAGGTTAAGGAACTCAGTACAAGTATTTCTAGTACATATTTACCGAAAAATATCATATTAAAAATTCCATATTTAAATAGCGCGCAAAAACGCTACTTGGACAATATGGCGATGCAATGGGGTCTGTGACTGTCACTTTCTTGTATTTTAATCTGCGGTACATATAGTAGGCAATTAAGGTTACCAAGAGAGTGACCTCATAATAAGCCCGGCCAATCAGGAGCGTTTTGTGTCACGTGACAAACGTTTGAAACAATGCATTTTTATTTATGGATTTTTGAATAAATTAAGTATTATTTTTAACATTCGTTAGTAAATAACCATTTTTAAACTCATAATATACACTGATTACAATAATTCACAATTTATTTTTCGCATTGTCAAATAGCCTACTTCTATTATAATTATTTAAATAATTTGGCAAATAAAATACATTTAAAAAAAAATCTAAGCCCTTTTAACACCGGATCACTAACTTAGCGAGTGATGAAATTTAAAAAATTTTCTATTGTAGATAATAATGAGAAATATTTAATTTTCAAATGAATCAAAGCGTTATAATTACTATTGATATGTTTTACCTTCAATATCAGACATTTTATTTACCGCTAGACTTGAGATTACTCCACAAACCGAATTAAATAACATCTACATTGATCAATGTACGATTTGGAAACGTGAAACAGACACACAGACCTCGCTTAGACGTATTTAAAAGTTATGCATTCACTATACATAATATGCTGAATCAATTTCGATATGATTCTCTTCATATAGGTCGGAACATATAAACAGCTGTTCGGATAGTTCAGTCAGTATTGAATAAATAGTGAAAACGACGCAACTTAGATGTCGCATCGGCAAAATTCGTAAAACCGATCACATCCGAATTAAGTACGGTATCTCAAATTATCAATATTTATTTCTCACGTGAATATAATCTTTACACAAACGTAATAACGTGTAATATCGTACGACCTAATATATTCAATTCGACGCGTCGCTTTACACGCACTCGCTGTCTCGGGTCGAGCTGACGCGAGAGTCTATAGCGACGAATGGCGTCGAGTGGCGCGATAGGGAGCTGTTTCTGTTGGTTGTGAATCGGCAGTGATCGGTTTTATTGAATATGCCGACGCTACATCTGAGTTGTGTCGTACTGTCCACACAAAAACTACAAATTAATATTCAGATATACCATACTAGTTATCTACTGAGTTTCTTGCCGGTTCTTCTCGGTAGAATCTACTTTCCGAACCGGTGGTAGCTTCACTTAATTGTTAAATGACGATTCAAAAGTGCTTATAAAAGCCCACTTGAATAAAGCATACTTTGATTTTGATTTTGATTTTGATCTATCGCGGCTTCGCGCGAAGTTTAGAGGATTGTTCGTCACATGTTAGCAAAAAAGATATCCTATGTCCTTTCCTGGAGATCGAATTTGCTTCATACAAAATATCATCAAAATCGGTTCAGCGGTTTGGTAATGAAAGAGAGACAGACAGTCACAGTTACTTTCACATTTATAATATTATTATAGATGATTTGCTATTGAACGCTTTGATGATTTACTGTTATTAAAAAAAAAATACAGACGAATTGATAACCTCCTCTTTGAAGTCGGTTGAAAACGGCTACCACAGATTACATAGATATTGCTGACTTTCAGGCAGGACATATTACATACATATATGAATGTATTTAACTAACATGACTGTATTTTAAATGTTGAAAGGGAGTAACTACTGAGTTTCGTACCGGTTATTCTCTGTTGAATCCACTTGCCAAACCGGTGGTAGCTTCACATAATATAGTCGTTACATGACTATTCAACAATGCTTGTAAAAGCCCACTTGAATAAAGTTTGTTTTGATTTTTTTTCTCTTTTTAATTAATATGTATAGGTGATGGGGTAGTCACTCACCCCCCTAGATATCCCCCTAAGATACGGATTCTCCCAGTTTATGGGTACGGGCCTCTGAGATATATAACTTGATGTAATAACAACCAATACACTTTGATTTCGATTCGTAAGCATCTCACAATCACTGCAATCAGACCGAGCTGCCCGGACACCTGTATGTACAACGGAACAAGGGGGGAGGTGTACGCCTACTCGCTGTCGGAGTGCGGCTTCCTCTTCCTCCTGCCCTTGGGGTGCGCCTTGTACGTGTGCTTGCGGAGGTCCTTCAGCTTGAGGTACTTGCAGGGGCACAGCTTGCACAGGAACTTGAAGTCCTCCGGGTTGCCGTGGTTGCGCAGCGCGTGCCGGTCGCGGATCGCCTCCGACACGAACGAGCGGTGGCACGTCGCGCACTCGAACGGCTTCGACGTGCTGTGCGACTGGAACGACACGATATCGATCAGTACATGTGAGAGAGATGGCAAACCCAGGCAAGCACTGATTCACGTGCTTGATTTGTCTTTATAATTCATCTCGTGCGCAGCGGTGAAGGAAAACATCGCGAGGAAACCTGCATGTGACAAATTTCATAGAAATTCTGCCACATGTGTATTCCAACCGCAATGGAACAGCGTGGTGGTATATGTTCTAAACCTTCTCCTTAAAGGGAGAGGAGGCCTTTAGCCCAGCAGTGGGAATTTACAGGCTGTTGTTGTTGTTGTATGTTGTATCCCAATGTAAGTAGCTGAAGCACTTGTGTTGTGGAGAATCAGAAGTAACGACGGCACAAACACCCAGACACGAGACAACATAGAAAACTAATGGTAATGGACATCGACTCGGCCGGGAATCGAGCCCGGAGCCTCAGAGTGGCGTACCCATGAAAACCGGTGTACACACCACTCGACCATAGAGGTCGTCAACTTTTTTAATATAAATACTAGAGACCCGCCCACATGTTTAACAATAGGCTATTTGACTGGTTTTTAAAATCCATTTTATATTATTTAGTAGAGGTTAAGGAACCCAGTAAAAGTTGTGTTTTTTATTTCTAGTACATATTTGCCGAAAAATATCGTATTAAAAATTCCATATTTAATTATCGCGCGAAAACGCTACTTGGACAATATAATATAATTATATTGTCCAAGTATAATCCCCCTGATAATCAACGCGTAACATTCCAAGGTCACTCACGACTTTCAAGTGCCTCTTCAGGCTGGAGTTGGTGCCGAAGCTGGTGTTGCAGATCTCGCACAGGAACGGCCTCTCGTTGCGGTGAGTGCGCTCGTGGACCTGACGAGGAATAAACATCGTTGCAGTCAGTGCTGAGATGGCCCAGTGGTTCAAACCCAAGTACCACTATATATATGTGCTTAATTTCTGTTTATAATTCATCTCGTGCTCAGCGGTGAAGGAAAACATCGTGAAGAACCCTACATTTGTCTAATTTCATATAAATTCTGCCACATGTGTATTTCAACCTGCATTGGAACAGCGTGGTGAAATATGTTTCAAACTTTCTCCTCAAACAGAGAGGCCTCTGTCCAGCAGTGGGAAACAATGTGCACCCGTGTGACCTACAGCGGGTTTGTCTCCTCACCCGGGCCCTGGGCAATAGTCTTAAGATAACGGGGCCGCTATGAATTTGACAGGACAATTTTGTTTGAACAAACAAAGAAACTATCATTGTTCTTCAATTTGTGAATAAATAAAGCTTTGGTGATACCTAGTTGCTGATTCGATACTATATTTGTAAGTGGGATATATTGGAAACTAGCGACCCGTACGGGTGCAATACTAATACTAAATAGACCAAAATTAAACTTCAAAAATTATCAGTGTTTTTTACTATATTGATCAATTATTATAAACAAAAACTTTCATCTCGAATTACTCTATCTATTAAAAAAACCGCATCAAAATCTGTTGCGTAGTTTTAAAGACGACAGAGAAAGCGGCTTTGTTTTATACTATGTAGTGAAATCAGAATCCGCTATGAATTTGACAGAACACTTTTGTTTGAACAATCAAAGAATCTTTCATTGTCCTTTAATTTGTGAATAAACAATGCCATTATTGCCATCTTTGTGGATTGGATACAACGGAAAAGTCAATAATACAGAAAAATAATTTCGAAACTATTCCGATCTTTTCATATGGTCTGGTTTAAAGGGAGGGCTCTGTCCAACATTGTTTGTTTGTTCGTCTTTAACTGAAGGCCCTGGGCGTATTAGGTTATATGGGGCAGTGGGCGCGTATTTGTGGATTGGATACAACGGTAAAGACAGAATTATTAATTCGAAAATATTCCGATCTTTTTATACGGTCTGGTTTAAAGGGAGGGCTCTGTCCAGCATTGTTTAGAGGCCCTGGGCGCATTAGGTTACACGGGGCGGGCGCGCGTCACCTGCAGGCTGTAGGCCTCGAAGAAGCCCTTCCCGCAGTAGGTGCAGCGGAAGGTGGCGCCGCGCAGCACGCGCTCGTGCGTCTTCATGTGCACGGCGAGCAGCGCGCGCGACCCGAACTTCTTCGGGCACTGCGCGCAGCCGTGCGTCTTCTCCTGGGGGGGGGGCGATGACATAACACCTGAGCCTCAAACTTATAGTCCGCCCTACGGCTCTGTAAGAATTCACTTTAAATATCACTTTAGATGTAACCGACCAACTAACGGTGACACACGATTTTCACGTGTTTTATATACATTATATGATTACATTCAATATTATTCCGACATATCACTCTTGTGTTCTGTGAGTGAGTTTCGAGATTTTAACGAGAGAGTAACGTTTGTGTGAATTCGTTAAGTGAAGTTCAGTTTGTTAATTTTAGTTGTAAGTTACGATTAAATATAAATTCTTGGAGTATAAATGTGTTTTTATTCAATATTGAGACTAAGTTTGAGAATTCTGTCATATTTTTCTATAGATTATTCCAAGCACAAGAGGACAAATGGCAAATAAAAGACATAATTATCACCGAATTGACGCGATATTATTACAGTGACAGTAACAGCCTGTCAATTTCCCACTGCTGGGCTAAGGCCTCGTCACCCATTAAGGAACATATTCCACCACGCTGTTCCAATGTGGCTTGGTTGATGATTGATTAATTGAGCTTGAATAATCTATGATATAAAAATCCCTTCTCGAACGTCGACGAAATTGTTATCGGAACTTTGAACGTAAAATTAAAGTATTTAATTAATCAATAAAAAAAGTAATTAAAGTATAAGTAGTTCAGTGGATATTTGTGGATAAAATAAAGAAAGATACATAGCAACACTCAAAACTATGTGAATTTATACAAATAGTCTTTTGTCTAATCAAATACTTTAGGATGATTGCATAGACAATTATATATAGGTACTCCATTCCAACTATAACAGGGAAAAGGCTAAGTAAACAACGTCTGACAGCAAATAGACGCGATATTATTGGTCGAGAGCTTGATTAGTAACAAAAGATAAATTAAAAAATAAACACACAATTACTGTACACGTTTCTCTTACTCTTTTCTAGTTCGTAAATAAAAGCTAACTATTTAGTATAAACAGTAACACCTGTAATTTTCCCGCAGCTGGTAAAGGAGGCCTGCTCTTCCTCTGAAGAGAAGAGTAGGAGGATATTCCACCACTCTGCTGCAATGCGGGAAATTAATTAAAATTAGACAAATACAGGTTCCCTCGCGAGGTTTTCATTCACCACCGAACTCGCAATGAATTATAAACACAAATTAAGCATTTGAAATTGACTGATGCTTACCTGGGCTTAAAAATGCACTAAGCACTGGACCAACTCGACTCTTAAATAAAACAACAACTGCCTGTAAATTTCCCAAAGCAGGGCTTAGGCCTCCTCTCGCTTTGAGGATAAGGTTTTGAACATATTCCACCACGCTGTTCCAATGCGGCTTGGTGGATCACACATGTGTTGTGTTGTGGATTCCATTCACGACTGAAATCGGAATAAATTATAAACACAAATTAAGCTCATGGAAATTCATTGATTGACGGCTCCTAAATAAAAGACAACACCGAATTAAATTTGAAATATTTATTTCTGTGACAGATACAACATTTTACAATTTTGGTAAAATCTTATAATCTACGAACTAACTTTACAATAAACTATTACATACAACACACAATTTAAAATCTTATAAATAAAAGTGCATTATCTAGTATTTAAACGAATCTATGTATACGCTAGTTAAGAATTAATTTGGTTCCTTTAATAATTTCAAATCTGTTCTTTTTTAAATTAATGATGTACAAACATAATTATACATATATATTAATAGCAAATCGTAAAAAATGTAAACAAATATGTTATATTCGATAATAATCATTTGTTTACATTTTCTACGAATCGTTTGTAAATAATTTCACAAATTTATGTCGCTAGGGAGAAAAAAAACAAGTGTATATACATTATATACTTTAATATAACAAAAAAACTAGCGCCCTGTCGATTGAATCAAAATATATTACAGTATTCATACTATTTCTTATCACTTAAAATTATTTTAAACTACAAACAGATCTAAGAGATTTCTATTAAATATCCCATCACTTGTCTTTGTCTTTTTATAACCTGTCCCGCTCGCACAATTTCCTAACCTTATATTATTATATTGATAAACGATAATTGTGAAAATTTGTTTTATTGTAAAAAAAATTATAATACTGTACTATCATAACTCTTGTTTTTTTTTTACGGATTTGAATCTCATATAAATTACAAAAATATCAGAATTAAATAGATTCACCGTCGTTACCATGGTTGAAATTTAGTAAATGTCCAGTGTTACTTAGAATTTTGCCAGTGTAAATTATTAAAATAAAATTCATCTTCTATTTAATTTTATACAATTAAGAAATCTTATATTCGCTATCGCTAAATTGGGATAGTATTAAATTTTAAAATCTATTGAAGTTCCGAGATTTATACCTAAATTTTAAACACGTGCTAGAAGGTAAATTCACATAGAATATATATAAAAAACAAATACGGCAACATACTATACTGAAGGCAAGGTTCGGAAGTATAGGTTAGTATAGTATAGGTTATTGCACTGAAGCACGATAGCTTGGTCCTGTTGCCATTAATAATATTACTACTTCTGTAAATTGATTATTGAAATTCATATATGATTTTTATATATTGATCAAATGACGTATTTGTAACAAGACCGTCCGGGTAGGTATCATATACTCATATCTACCGTCAAATAGCTGTGTCTCATTTAAAAGGGTGAATAAGCAAGAGTAACTTCAGGCAAGTGTTAGATCTCAAGCTAAGGCATTGACGATGAAAGGTAAGTTAATATTTCTTATACAACTCTATAGACCATGACCTCTTAACAGTATGCCAGGCTGTCTACATATTATAAATGAAAAAAAAAACAAGAGTTATTAAATTTAAATCACTTGAATTTCACTTCTGTTTATATTAAATTATTGCTTATTTCAAACGTATTTCACGATTCATGAAAAAAGAGTAACGACTTAATTTTGCGTCGATTTAAAATTAACAATCAAAATTGTTATGCTGACCATCTTCCACCTTAATTATACATATTTAAGGAATAAATTGACGGGAAACAGTAATTTCGTTAACATTAAAATATTTACAAATACTTTACAATTAACTTACACATAACCATTTTATAAATAAGATCGAAGTATGTGCAGTATCTTACATCAACTTAACCGTGAAATTATACAAATTATTATAAAAAAAATAAGTACTCACATCATCCAAGCCAAGAACGACTTATACTGAGTTCTTAAAATAAAGTGGGGGCAAATTAGGGGGCATTTTCATAATCAGAATTAGAAAAATAAAACCATTTACTGAATTAGACAGTTATTCTTTTTCAATGAACAATAAAACTCATTTACGGACATAAAAATCTATTTAACTTCCGGAAGAGAGGGGCGCTTGGAGCGTTACCATCAATGTAATATATTTGTTAATTCATATATGTCACAGTAAGATTACAAATTTAGTTTGATTACAATCTACCTCGTTAGATTGTAATCTAACAGATTACAATATAACGAAAAATAATGCGTTAAATTGCAATCATATCTCACGGTTCACAATATTTCGACAGATTACAATCTCACGAGATTAGATTGTAATCTAACTAATTTTGTAATCTTACGATGACATATACATATATAAACTTTAATATAAGCCGAGGCAAGAGATAACAAATTGAGTCACTAGTCACTCCATACAGGAGAAACTTGTAACAAATTCCATAACCATCTCATTGAAGGGAATATATTTGCCCAGCAGTGGGACTCTTACGTCACTTCAAATTTGAGATGAATTTAATTTAAACATGCGCTAGTGGAATGGACAATAATGTAAAAAATCCATTTTCTAAAATGTTAACGAATCAAATTAACTAAGTCAGCTTAAATCTCAACGCCCATTGGTCGATATCAGTTGATGACGCGATGTGCGGCCAATGAGCGATCAGATAGCGAACAGATAATATAACGGTGTGCCAATAAAGAAATACAAAAAGGTTTGATATATATAGCATAACCTTATATTTGAATTTGGTGTTAAAGAGTTATAACTAAGTTTAAAGGTTCGTCTCAGTAGAATCAGCATTCCCAACACGACGTAGCCTTACATCTAATTCAAATCAATAAAGCACACATAAGTTAAGATTTAAGCCGCGAAAACGAGACGGAAAGAGTTAATCAAACTTTGACTTTTGGATTTTTGCTTCTAACCGTACAGTGTGCGACAGGGATGGCAATAACTCGCGCACAGACAGCACGAGAACGGTCACCGTTTGTAAACAATCTTTATTGGCACCGGTTGTACTGAAACAACAATTTGGATGACATTTAAAAGTGCTACGAACGACTTATCCAATAGTTTAATCTACTTCGATTTTTTTACAATTGTTTAAGTATATTTAAAAACTTTATTAACTTTCATAATTACATTACTGCGTGACCTGGTGTTAAAAGGGCTTAAGGATAACGTACAACACTGGCTTTTACGCTCAGTTACAATTCCATAAACACAAAAGAAACGAATATTCCTTATTGAATAAAATTATTATTATTAACACTACTGAATTTCTTGCCGTTTTCTCTGGGTAGAATCTATATTCAGAGCCGGTGGTAGCTTTACTTTTAAAGTAGGTAGTAAGTACTTACTTGGTGGTACGGGCTTTGTGCAAGCTCGTCTGGGTAGGTACCACCCACTCATCAGTTATTCTACCGCCAAACAACAGTACTCAGTATTGTTGTGTTCCGGTTTGAAGGGTGAGTGAGCCAGTGTAACTACAGGCACAAGGGACATAACATCTTAGTTCCCAAGGTTGGTGGCACATTGACGATGTAAGGAATAGTTAATATATCTTACATCTTCATTGTCTATGGGTGATGGTAACCACTTACCAATTGGTGGCCCATATACTCGTCCGCCAACCTATACCATAAAAAATTGATGATTGGAGGGTTCTTGGGCCACTAACACAATTTCTTTTACAATATTTAAAATGATTTGGTAAATAAAATACATTTAAAAAAACACCTAAGCCCTTTTAACACCGGATCACTAACTAAGCGAGTGATGAAATTTAAAAATTTTCTATTGTAGATAATAATGAGATATATTTAATTTTCAAATGAATCAACATGTTATAATTACTATTGATATGTTTTACCTTCAATATCAGACATTTTATTTACCGCTAGACTTGAGATTACTCCACAAACCGAATTAAATAACATCTATGTTGATCAATATACGATTTTGGAAACGTGAAACAGACACACAAACCTCACTCAGACGTACTTCAAAGTTATGCATTCACTATACATAATATGCTGAATCAATTTCGATATGATTCTCTTCATATAGGTCGGAACATATAAACAGCTGTCCGGATAGTTCAGTCAGTATTGAATAAATAGTGAAAACGACACATAGATGTCACATCGGCAATATTCGTAAAACCGATCACATCCGAATTAAGTACGCTATCCCAAATCATCAATATTTATTTCTCATGCGAATATGATCTTTACACAAACGTAATAACGTGTAATATCGTATGACATAATATATTCAATTCGACGCGTCGCTTTACACGCACTCGCTGTCTCGGGTCGAGCTGACGCGAGAGTCTATAGCGACGAATAGCGTCGAGTGGCGCGATAGGGAGCTGTTTCTGTTGGTTGTAAATCGGCAGTAATCGGTTTTATTGTATTTGCCGACGCTACATCTGAGTTGTGTCGTACTGTCCACACAAAAACTACAAATTAATATTCAGATATACCATACTAGTTATCTCCTGCGGCTTCGCTTGAATTTAGGGGCTCGTTTGTCATGTGTTTAAATAATTAACTTTAAAAAAAAAATAAAACCGACTTCAAATGCGTTGGGGGTGAAATATTTTCTTCAAATTCGCATGAAACCACACTTTTAATAATACCTATTCAACAAAAAAATAATCGTTCAAATTGGTTTATAATCAGCGGAGATATTCCGTATAAAAAAGTTCATTCCCAATTTTGCCGCACTTGGGGGTTGTTTTTTTATTATTAAATTTAAATGGGACCACCCTTGAGTTATTATATATACGCCGAAAAAAGATTTGTCCAAATCGGTTCATAATTGGCGGAGTTATCGCGTAACAAACTTAAAAAAAAAACATACCTACGGGTCGAACTGAGAACCTCCTCCTATTTTTGAAGTCGGTTGAAAATGTACTTCATGTCCTTTCCTGGAGTTCAAATTTGCTTCATACAGAATTTCATCAAAATCGGTTCAGCGGTTTGGTCGTGAAAGAGAGACAGACTGACAGAGTTACTTTCACATTTATAATATTAATATACATGATTTGATATTGAATGCTTTGATGATGTACTGTTTATAAAAAAAATAATACAGACGAATTGATAACCTCCTCTTTGAAGTCGGTTGAAAACGGCTACCACAGATTACATAGATATTGTTGACTTCCAGGCAGGATATATTACATACGTATATAAAAGTATTTAACTAACATGACTGTATTTTTAAATGTTGGAAACGAGTAACCACTGAGTGTCTTGCCGGTTCATCTCTGTAAAATTCACTTTCCAAACCGGTGGTAGCTTCACTTAATGCAGTTGGTTATTGAAGATTCAACAATGCTCGTAAAAGCCTACTTGAATAAAGTATATTTTGTTGAATAAAGTGTTTTTTTCTCTTTTTAATTAATATGTATAGGTGATAGGGTATTCACTCACCCCCCTAGATATCCCCCTAAGACACGGATTCTCCCAGTTTATGGGTACGGACCCATGTAATAACAACCAATACATTTCGATTTCGATTCGTAAGCATCTCACAATCACTGCAATCAGACCGAGCTGCCCGGACAACTGTATGTACAACGGAACAAGGGGGGAGGTGTACGCCTACTCGCTGTCGGAGTGCGGCTTCCTCTTCCTCCTGCCCTTGGGGTGCGCCTTGTACGTGTGCTTGCGGAGGTCCTTCAGCTTGAGGTACTTGCAGGGGCACAGCTTGCACAGGAACTTGAAGTCCTCCGGGTTGCCGTGGTTGCGCAGCGCGTGCCGGTCGCGGATCGCCTCCGACACGAACGAGCGGTGGCACGTCGCGCACTCGAACGGCTTCGACGTGCTGTGCGACTGGAACGACACGATATCGATCAATACATACGAGAGAGATGGCAAGCCCAGGCGAGCACCGGCGACTGAAACGACACGATTACTTTATTATAAACTAGCGGTCGCCCGTGGCTTCGCCCGCGTAGATAACGGTTCATAATGAGTCTTCTAATATCCCTACTGCTGAGGCACGGTCACATTACTTACAAGAATTACTGCAACCGGCGCTTGGATCTATTGTAATAAACCTCAAATTCGTGATCACAACACCTCAGCCAGACCAACATCGGCCACGAATCTGATGAGGTTCTTAGGGTCGGAGGTCATTATGTCCTCTAAGGACATGAATTAGAACATTTTATAGTTCTATCTTTTATAGTTTAGGCATCATAAGCAAATAATCAACTTTTTTGGTAGATTTTTTCCTTTTTTGACCGAAAAACCCAAAATATCTTACGGAACCCTATTTTTTTCAAAATAAAATTTAGCCTATGTTATGCAGGATTAATTTACCTTTCGAATGGTGAAAGAATTTTTAAAATCGGTCCAGTAGTTTTTGAGCCTATTCATTACAACCAAACAAACAAAGTTTTCCTCTTTATAATATTAGTGTAGATAAATATATATGAGAGAGATGGCAAACCCAGGCACGCACCGCTGATTCATGTGCTTAATTTGTCTTTATAATTCATCTCGTGTTCAGCGGTGAAGGAAAACATCGTGAGGAAACCTGCATGTGACAAATTTCATAGAAATTCTGCCACATGTGTATTCCACCAACCCGCATTGGAACAGCGCGGTGGAATATGTTCCAAACCTTCTCCTTAAAGGGAGAGGAGGCCTTTAGCCCAGCAGTGGGAATTTACAGGCTGTTACTACTTACTTTATTAATATAAATACTTTTCAACCGACCTCAATCGTAAATTGCCTTTTAAGTAATCTAATATTTTTCATTTCATTTTACCTAGGAGGACTCTCAAAAATATATTAAATATGCAATTATTTTTATTACTTTTTAGTGCGTTTTTATTTGTTTTAAAATAGTGTTTTGTTTGAAGTCGGTTTTTCTTTTTGTTAAAATTTTATTTATACTTGGTGGTAGGGCTTTGTGCAAGACCGTCTGGGTAGATAACGTTCTCTTTCAGATCCGTTCAGTAATTTTGGAGTCTATTGCAAACATACAGACGTCGGAGACTTTGGTTTACAATATGTAGCGATATAAAACTAGACTATATTGTGCACCGTTAGGAATATATATGATTAGTATATTTTTATTTATATACTATTAGTTATATCCACTTTAGTTTAACTTCTAAAATTCCGATAACAGTTTCGTCGCCAAAACGCCATTTTCTCAAATCCACAGTGAATACCACAGACTAATCCAGCTCTCGACCAATGAGAGCGCTGTTGTTATCTGGCTTTTTTCTGTTATTATTGATAACCTCCTCTTTGAAGTCGGTTGAAAATGGCTACCACAGATTACATAGATATTGTTGACTCCCAGGCAGGACATATTACATGCATATATAATTGTATTTAACTAACATGACTGTATTTTTAAATGTTGGATACGAATAACCACTGAGTTTATGTGAATGTGAATGTGAGTCAATGTGAATCTTCAATGGGGCCGTCTATAAATTAGGCGGGGGGGGGGGGTGTCAGCGGATGTCGGTAGATAGGAGGGGGGGGGGGTGTTTCGGAATTCACGTCATTTTTATTTATTTATTTATAGTTTATTGTTCACGTACAAAAAGATAATTTCTAAAAAGAAATTTCTTCCAGGACACCTAGTAAGTGAGACTGCAAATGTGAGAGACGGCTAAGGCGCATACAATACTAAAATAACTCATATATATATATATATATATAAGCGACTAACATTTATATATATATATATATATATATATATATATATATAAATGTTAGTCGCTTGCGTTTTACGATGTTTATTATCACGTGTTATCCCAAAAAAGTAGCCCATGTCTTTTCTTTGAGTTCAAGTTTGCTTCACACCGAATTTCATCGAATTCGGTTCAGCGGTTTGGTCGTGAAAGACAGACAAACAGACAAAATTACTTTCACATTTATAACATCACTATAGATATATGTGACGTCTCGTGCGCTCGGACTGCCCCTGATAATCAACGCGTAACATTCCAAGGTCACTCACGACTTTCAAGTGCCTCTTCAGGCTGGAGTTGGTGCCGAAGCTGGTGTTGCAGATCTCGCACAGGAACGGCCTCTCGTTGCGGTGAGTGCGCTCGTGGACCTGCGGAGACGCCCAGCGGTTACAACGCGTGCTCTTAGCCGATGATTGCGGGTTCAAACCCAGACAAGCATTACTGAATATTAATGTGCATAATTTGTAATTAATCTCGTGCTCAGTGGTGAAGGAAAACATCGTGAGGAAACCTACATATGTCTAATTTCATACAAATTCTGCCACATGTGTATTCCACCAAGCCGCATTGAAACAGTGATGACATATGTTCCAAACCTTCTCCTCAAAGGGAGAGGAGACCTTTATCCAGCACTGGGAAACAATGTGCACCGGTGTGACCTACAGCGGGTCTGCCTCCTCACCCGGGCCATCTTTAACACACTGGAGGCCCTGGGCAATAGTCTTAAGATAACGGGGTCGCTATGAATTTGACAGGACACATTCTTTTGAACAAACAAAGAAACTTTCATTGTTCTCTAATTTGTGAATAAATAAAGCTTTGGTGATACCTAGTTGCTGATTCGATACTATATTTGTAAGTGGGATATATTGGAAACTAGCAACCCGTACGGGTGCAATACTAATACTAAATAGACCAAAACTAAACTTCAAAAATTATCAGTGTTTTTTTACTATATTGATCAATTATTATAAACAAAAACCTTCATCTCGAATTACTCTATCTATTAAAAAAACCGCATCAAAATCTGTTGCGTAGTTTTAAAGACGACAGAGAAAGCGGCTTTGTTTTATACTATGTAGTGAAATCAGAATCTTTGTGTCACCTGCAGGCTGTAGGCCTCGAAGAAGCCCTTCCCGCAGTAGGTGCAGCGGAAGGTGGCGCCGCGCAGCACGCGCTCGTGCGTCTTCATGTGCACGGCGAGCAGCGCGCGCGACCCGAACTTCTTCGGGCACTGCGCGCAGCCGTGCGTCTTCTCCTGGGGGGGGGGGCGATGACATAACACCTGAGCCTCAAACTTATAGTCCGCCGTACGGCTCTGTAAGAATTCACTTTAAATATCACTTGTGATGTAAACGACCATCTTACGGTGACACACGATTTTCACGTGTTTTATATACATTATATGATTACATTCAATATCAGATTCTGACATATCACTCTTGTGTTCTGTGAGTGAGTTTCGAGATTTTAACGAGAGAGTAACGTTTGTGTGATTTTGTTAAATGAAGTTCAGTTTGTTAATTTTAGTTGTAAGTTATGATTAAATATAAATTCTTTGAGTATAAATGTGTTTTTATTCAATATTGAGACTAAGTTTGAGAATTCTGTCATATTTTTCTATAGATTATTCCAAGCACAAGAGGACGAATGGCAAATAAAAAACATAATTATCACCGAATTGACGCGATATTACTACAGTGACAGTAACAGCCTGTCAATTTCCCACTGCTGGGCTAAGGCCTCGTCACCCATTAAGGAACATATTCCACCACGCTGTTCCAATGTGGCTTGGTTGATGATTTATTAATTGAGCTTGAATAATCTATGATATAAAAATCCCTTCTCGAAAGTCAAAGAAATTGTTATCGGAACTTTGAACGTAAAATTAAAGTGCGTAAGTAGTTCAGTGGATATTTGTGGATAAAATAAAGGAAGATGCATAGCAACACTCAAAACTATATGAATTTAAACAAATAGTCTTTTGTCTACTCGAATACTTTAGGATGATTCCATAGACAATTATATATAGGTACTCCATTCCAACTATAACAGGGAAAAGGCTAAGTAAACAACGTCTGGCAGCAAATAGACGCGATATTATTGGTCGAGACCGAGAGCTTGATCAGTCTGTGGTGTTCACTGTGGATTTGCATAATAATGGCGTCATGAACGACAAAACATCGGAATTTAGTAGGTAGGAAGTAAAATGATAGTGAAAATATGTAATTAAGTGTTGTATAATAAATAAAGATATATTAATCAGAAAGTCTTAATGGTGTGCAATATAGCAGAGTTATTAGTAAATCGCATGAAATACGTAAATTTCAGGTTTGTGTATCTTTATTCCTACTTCGATTGGAATAAGCTTTACATTGCGAACGCGCCACGCAAATACAAGTGAGAAAGAGATAGAAAAATAGCTGTTCCACATCTTAAGAGAGAATCATCCCCTCAGATCCCGCACCCTCATAACAAAAGATAAATTTAAAAATAAACACACAATTACTGTACACGTTTCGCGTACTGATTTCTGGTTCGTAAATAAAAGCTAACTATTTAGTATAAACGGTAACAGCCTGTAAATTTCTCACAGCTAGGCAAGGAGGCCTCCTGCTGCTGCAATGCGGAAAATTAATTAAAATAAGACAAATGCAAGGTCATGGAAACTCAGTGATGCTTACCTAGGTTTGAACCCGCAATCATCAGTTAAGTTGCACGCGTTCTTACCACTGCGACATCTCGCCTCATAAAATAAAAGACAACACCGAATTAAATTTGAAATATTTATTTCTGTGACAGATACAACATTTTACAATTTTGGTAAAATCTTATAATCTACGAACTAACTTTACAATAAACTATTACATACAACACACAATTTGAAATCTTATAAATAAAAGTGCATTATCTAGTATTTAAACGAATCTATGTATTATACGCTAGTTAAGAATTAATTTGGTTCCTTTAATAATTTCAAATCTGTTCTTTTTTAAATTAATGATGTACAAACATAATTATACATATATATTGATAGGAAATTGTAAAAAATGTAAACAAATACGTTATATTCGATAATAATCATTTGTTTACATTTTCTACGAATCGTTTGTAAATAATTTTACAATTTTATGTCGCTAGGGAGAAAAAAACAAGTGTATATACATTATATACTTCAATATAACAAAAAAACTAGCGCCCTGTCGATTGAATCAAAATATATTACAGTATTCATACTATTCCTTATCACTTAAAATTATTTTAAACTACAAACAGATCTAAGAGATTTCTATTTAATATCCCATCACTTGTCTTTGTCTTTTTATAATATGTCCCGCTCGCACAATTTCCTAACCTTATATTATATTGATGAACGATAATTGTGGAAATTTGTTTTATTGTAAAAAATAAAATATTATAATACTGTACTGTCATAACTCTTGTTTTTTTACGACGACTTTGGCGCGCGCAAATGTCGTCACCATCTATTCAAAACGTAAACATTCGTGAAGACCATACTGATAATGATGTTCTAATAGAAGAAGTGAAAAAGAAACCAGCTCTTTATGATAAAAATTGAAAGAGTCTTCAGATATTCACGTGACAATTAAAGTCTTTTTCTGCCGAGTCTCACGAGTTCACAGAGAACGACCGTCTCTTCGAAATCCAAAGTGGCAAATGACACTTAGATTTCGAAAATGTTTTGTCACAGTCTCTCTTAATGAGCGCACTCCACTGTGGAAACGTGACGTGACAATGACAAACACTTTGAAGTCACCGTGACAAAAATCACCCGTGCGCGCTAGCTCTTAGATCTCAAAGTAAGGCTGAGGATGAAAGGAAGCGTTAATTATTATTATAGTAGTGGTATTAGACATGCGAGTCTACAGACTGTCTACATATTATAAATGTAAAAAAAACAAGAGTTATTAAGGTGAAATTACTTGAATTTCACTTCTATTATTAAATTTTTTTTTCAAACGTATTTCACGATTCATGAAAAAAGAGTAACTACTGAATTTCACGTCGATTTAAAATTCACAATGAAAATTGTTATGCTGACCATCTTCCACCTTAATTATAATTTTTAAGGAATAAATTGACGGGAAACAGTAATTTCGTTAACATTAAAATATTTACAAATACTTTACAATTAACTTACACATAACCATTTTATAAATAAGATCGAAGTATGTGCAGTATCTTACATCAACTTAATCGTGAAATTATACAAATTATTATAAAAAAAATAAGTACTCACATCATCCAAGCCAAGTACGACTTATACTGAGTTCTTAAAATAAAGTGGGGGCAATTAGGGGGCATTTCCATAAACAGATTTAGAAAAATAAAACCATTTACTGAATTAGACACTTATTCTTTTTCAATGAGTAATAAAACTCTCATTTACAGACACAAAACCTATACAACTTCTGGAAGGGAGGGGCGCTTGGAGTCTTACCATCGATGTAATATCTTTGTTAATTCATATATGTCATCGTAAGATTACAAAATTCGTTAGATTACAATCTACCTCGTGAAATTGTAATCTAACGAATTACAGCTGATTACTAATATATAATCTTACGGTGATATATATATAAACTTTAATAATTGTAAATCCGAGGCAAGAGATAACAAATTGAGTCACTAGTCCATACAGGAGAAATTTGAAACAAATTCTATAACCATCTCATTGAAGAGAATATATTTGCCCAGCAGTGGGACTCTTAAGTCACTTGAAGTTTGAGATGAATTTAATTTAAACAAGCGCTAGTGGAATGGACAATAATGTAAAAACTCCATATTCTAAAATGTTAACGAATCAAATTAACTCAATCAGCTTAAATCTCAACGCCCATTGGTCGATACCAGTTGATGACGCGATGTGCGGCCAATGAGCGATCAGATAGCAAACAGATAATATAACGGTGTGCCAATAAAGAAATACAAAAAGGGTTTGATATATATAGCATAATGAAACAGATGCAGGCTCGATATAAAAAGGATGATTTCTTGTCATCACTTCGCAAATTAGGAAGCATCAAAGCGTCTGACATTGGATTTCCAGGGGTGCAAAATCAAATATATGTTAATGATCACCTCTCCACGCGTAACAAAGCATTATTGAGAGAAGCCAAACGTCTTTCTAAGGAAAAAGGTTATGCCTATTGTTGGGTCCGGAATTGCACAATTATGGTACGAAGAACAGATAACTCGCCGGTACTCCACATTACATCTGAGGAATCTTTAAAAAAAATATCATAAGCGTTAACTCGTTATTCAATATTTTTTTTACTTACTTAATTTATTATAGACAATTGTTATATTTTTTATATTCTTGTATTTTTTATGGAATTCTTTGCATTATATCATACTTTATACCTTATAATCGAATTAAATTTGATGAAATTGCTATGCTTGTCGGTGGTTATGAGTCTAAATCTTGTGGTAAGTTAATTTTACTTCTTCTATTTAATAAAAATAAGCCTAGGGGTAATTGCTCAGATATTAGTACTCTACTTAAGTATTGGATAATGTTATTCGAAAACTTTAATTGGATATTTCGTAATAAACAGAATGCATATTTGTATATTTTTCTATATCCGCCATGATTTTGAATATCTTTTACCACAACGTTCGTGGTTTACGTACCAAGACAAAACAATTTTATCATAATGTATTAAATCATAACTATGACATTATCTGCCTAACAGAAACGTGGCTTTTGGAAGGTATTTTTGACGAGGAATTATTTGATACCCGATATACTGTATATCGTAATGACCGTAAATATGACTGTCTCGATGTGGAGAGAGGAGGTGGAACATTAATAGCTATTCGTAAGGAATTTTCTGTAGACATGCGTATAAAAGAATTTTCACCAACTCATCCTCATGTCGATATTACTTACTTAAAAATTATATTACGGCACAATTTACCACATAAGTCAATATTTCTTTTCTGTTGCTATTTTCCACAAAATTGTTACCAGGCTGAGTCACAATTGGAATTTTTCGAGTTTGTTTCTGACTTAATTATTCAACATCCATGTCAAGACATTGTGATGGTGGGTGATTTTAACATAAGTAAATCTGTTTGGTTATATAGTGATGATAACAACTCTCTTAATATTTCAAATCCTTCTGTGGATGTTATGACATATCAGTTATCTGCATTTATAAATTTTAATAGCTTGCGTCAGTTTAATCACGTTTTTAATGTAAACGGTAGGTTATTGGATTTAATTCTTTCAAATTTACACTGTGATGTATCTCGTACCGCCCCTTTATCTGAACCAGAGGATGCCCACCACCCTGCTCTCTGTCTTATGATAGATATTTGTTCAATTGAAAGGAATTTAAGACCTAATAGGCGTATTGTTCGTTTATATCATAAGGCTGACTATGAGGTTGTTAGTGCTGAATTAAACAAAGTTAATTGGGAGCTTCAGTTAAATAATAAAAATATAACCGAAGCAGTTGATATGTTTTATCAAATCGTGGACCAGATCATACAACATTTTATTCCATCAAAAGTAATTACTGAAAACAATAAATATCCTTGTTGGTACTCTCGGACACTAATTACCTTAATAAATAAAAAATTAAAATGGCATAGGAAGTGGAAAATTTATGGACGAATATATGATTACAATAAATTTTCGGACCTTCGGGCTCAAACAAAAAATATTGAAACTGATTGTTACAATTTATTCGTAGAGAGAGCAGAACAGAATATATATTTCAATTCTAAGCATTTCTGGACTTTCATTAAATCTAAGAAAGGTCATAACAGTCTGCCGGATACTTTATATTATAATAATGAATTCAGTTCTGATGGACAACAAATCTCGAATATGTTTAATCACTTTTTTAACTCTGTTTTTGAATTGGATTCAGGGTCCACGTCGATCATATCGTCTAACAACTCTTGCAATCAGACAATAATAAATTCAATTGAGATTACTAATAACAAAGTAGAGCATTATCTTTCAAAGCTGAATATATCTAAGGGTAGCGGCCCAGATGGACTACATCCTATTTTTCTAAAAAATTGCAGCAAGGCACTTTGCACTCCTTTAACTATTCTCTTTACAAAGTCCTTGAACACTGGTTGTATGCCACAGGAGTGGAAGAAATCTTTAATCACACCTATTTTTAAACAAGGCGATAAAAATAATGTTAAAAACTACCGTGGCATTTCAAAATTGTCTGTGATTCCTAAGATGTTTGAAAAAATTATTTTTGATACCTTGTTTCCGTTATTAAGGCCTTTACTTATACCAAATCAACATGGATTCATCAATAAACGCTCAACTGAGTCAAATCTTTGTGAATTTCTTGATATAGTATTGAAAGCTATGGAAGATGGTCACCAGGTGGATGCCGTGTACACCGATTATTCGAAAGCTTTTGATAAAATTTCTCATAATCTGTTGCAAAAAAAACTAGAAAACATCGGTGTACACGGCGATCTTCTGCGATGGTTGACATCCTACCTTCGTGATCGTACTCAAGCTGTCGCAGTTAAAGGGTTTACTTCTACTTTTGTACCTATAACATCCGGTGTGCCTCAGGGTTCCCACCTTGGTCCCTTATTATTTAACGTCTTTATCAATGACTTAACATCCTGCTTCTTAAACTCACAGTTTTTACTCTATGCCGATGATACAAAAATTTTCAAAGTTATAAGAGATAACCAGGATTGTATCGAACTCCAAAATGATCTAAATAGGTTAGGACAGTACTGCAAATCTAATGGTTTACAACTAAATTTAGCTAAATGTTGTATTATAACATTTTCAAGGAAAAAAATGCAACACTCTTTTAATTATTCAATGTTTGGTGTTAAATTGCGAAGGGTAACTGAGGTACGGGATCTTGGTGTACACCTTGATAGCCAACTCGTGTTCGATAAGCATATTGAAAAAATTACTCTAAAATCTTACCAAATGTTGGGCTTCATCTTCAGGCAAGGTACTGACTTTAGGAACCCTAATACACACATTATACTTTATAATGCTTACGTTCGGTCACACTTGGAATATGCATCGACTGTATGGAATCCATGTTATGCTAAGTATATTCAAGCAATCGAAACAATTCAAAATAAATTTCTTAAAAAATTAAAATATAAATTTGGTCACGCTTTGCCTATTCTACTGTCCTTAAAAACTAGACGAGAACATAGGGACCAATTGTTTCTATTTAAAATTATTAACAGCCTTATAGATTCGCCTTATCTCCTAAATAAAATATTATTTAACTGTCCTCGCTTAAGTGCTCGGTACAAAGCTACTTTCGCAACTCCAAATCATAAAACAAATGATTACAAAAATAGTTTTATAGTAAGATCGTGTAGCAACTATAACGATAAATATAACCACATAGACTTGTTCAGCAGCGGTCTCAGTAAGTTTAACTCGATACTTAGAAATAATTAGATTAAGATTTGTTATTAACTTTTTTTTCCTTTTTCATATTTCACATGATATAAGTTTGGTTTATATACATTCATACAGTTGTTAGATTTTTGTTTTTAATTACCATACATTTATAATTTTACTGTTTTATCTTTTTTATATATATGTTCACTTCCAGATTAATTATTTGTGGAAACTGTATTGGCATGTGTGTTATTTAAGGTTTATAAGTTTTATGTAATATAAAATATGCTGTTTGTTTCACTTACTTACAAATAAATAAATAAATAAATAATCTTATATTTGAAATTGGTGTTAAAGAGTTAAAACTAAGTTTAAAGGTTCGTCTCAGTAGAATCGACATTCCCAACCCGTCGGAGCTTTACATCTAATTCAAGTCAATAAAGCACACATAAGTTAAGATTTAAGCCGCGAAAACGAGACAGAAAGAGTTAATCAATATGACTTTTGGACTTTTGCTTCTAACCGTACAGTGTGCGACAGGGATGGCAATAACTTGTGAACAGACAGCACGAGAACTGTCACCGTTTGTAAGCAATCTTTATTGGCACCGGTTATACTAAACAACAATTTGGATGACATTTAAAAGTGCTACGAACGACTTATCCAATAGTTTAATCTACTTCGATTTTTTTTACAATTGTTTAAGTATATTTAAAAACTTTATTAATTTTCATAATTACATTACTGTGTGACCTGGTGTTAAAAGGGCTTAAGGATAACGTACAATACTGGCTTTTACGCTCAGTTACAATTTCATAAACACAAAAGAAACGAATATGCATAAAATTATTATTATTAACACTAATGAATTTCTTGCCGTTTTCTCTGGGTAGAATCTATATTCAGAGCCGGTGGTAGCTTTACTTTTAAAGTAGGTAGTAAGTACTTCCTTGGTGGTAGGGCTTTGTGCAAGCCCGTCTGGGTAGGTACCACCCACTCATCAGTTATTCTACCGCCAAATAACAGTAGTCAGTATTGTTGTGTTCCGGTCTGAAGGGTGAGTGAGCCAGTGTAACTACAGGCACAAGGGACATAACATCTTAGTTCCCAAGGTTGGTGGCGCATTGACGATGTAAGGAATAGTTAATATTTCTTACAGCTTCATTGTCTATGGTGATGGTGACCACTTACCAATTGGTGGCCCATATGCTCGTCCGCCAACCAATACCATAAAAAATTGATGATTGGAGTGTTCTTGTGACAGTAACACAATTCCTTTATAATAATTTAAATAATTTGGCAAATAATATACATTAAAAAAAAAATCTAAGCCCTGTTTACACCGGATCACTAACTTAGCGAGTGATGAAATTTAAAAATTTTTCTATTGTAGATAATAATGAGAAATATTTAATTTTCAAATGAATCAACGTGTTATAATTACTATTGATATGTTTTACCTTCAATATCAGACATTTTATTTACCGCTAGACTTGAGATTACTCCACAAACCGAATTAAATAACATCTACGTTGATCAATGTACGATTTGGAAACGTCAAACAGACACACAAACCTCACTCAGACGTACTGAAAGTTATGCATTCACTATACATAATATGCTGAATCAATTTCGATATGATTCTCTTCATATAGGTCGGAACATATAAACAGCTGTCCGGATAGTTCAGTCAGTATTGAATAAATAGTGAAAACGACACTTAGATGTCACATCGGCAAAATTCGTAAAACCGATCACATCCGAATTAAGTGCGCTATACCAAATTATCAATATTTATTTCTCATACGAATATGATCTTTACACAAACGTAATAACTTGTAATATCGTACGACCTAATATATTCAATTCGACGCGTCGCTTTACACGCACTCGCTGTCTCGGGTCGAGCTGACGCGAGAGTCTATAGCGACGAATAGCGTCGAGTGGCGCGATAGGGAGCTGTTTCTGTTGGTTGTGAATCGGCAGTGATCGGTTTTATTGTATTTGCCGACGCTACATCTGAGTTGTGTCGTACTGTCCACACAAAAACTACAAATTAATATTCAGATATACCACACTAGTTATCTATCGCGGCTTCGCGCGAAGTTTAGAGGATTGTTCGTCACATGTCAGCAAAAAAGATACCCTATGTCCTTTCCTGGAGTTCTAATTTCCTTCATACAGAATTTCATCAAATTCGGTTCAGCGGTTTGGTCGTGAAAGAGAGACAGACAGTCAGAGTTACTTTCACATTTATAATATTAATATAAATGATTTGCTATTGAACACTTTGATGATTTACTGTTATTAAAAAAAAAAATAAAGACGAATTGATAACCTCCTCTTTGAAGTCGGTTGAAAACGGCTACCACAGATTACATAGATATTGTTGACTTCCAGGCAGGACATATTACATACATATATAATTGAATTTACTAACATGACTGTATTTTTAAATGTTGGAAACGAGTAGCCACTGAGTTTCTTACCGGTTCTTCTCTGTAAAATCCACTTCCCAAACCGGTGGTAGCTTCACTTGATATAGTTATTAAATAAAGATTCAAAAGTGCTTGTAAAAGCCTACTTGAATAATTACGTTTTAATTTTTTTCCTTTTTTAATTAATAGGTATATTTAAGCATCAAATTTTAAGTTGAACCAAAACACTGATTGGGAAGTCATTCACCCCGCTAGAAATCCCCCTCCAAGTCAGCCCTAAGATACCCCTATTATATATATATCCCAGTTTAGGGGTACGGGCCCACTTTGAGATATATTACCTGATGTAATAACAACCAATACATTTCGATTTCGATTCGTAAGCATCTCACAATCACCGCAATCAGACCGAGCTGCCCGGACAACTGTATGTACAACGGAACAAGGGGGGAGGTGTACGCCTACTCGCTGTCGGAGTGCGGCTTCCTCTTCCTCCTGCCCTTGGGGTGCGCCTTGTACGTGTGCTTGCGGAGGTCCTTCAGCTTGAGGTACTTGCAGGGGCACAGCTTGCACAGGAACTTGAAGTCCTCCGGGTTGCCGTGGTTGCGCAGCGCGTGCCGGTCGCGGATCGCCTCCGACACGAACGAGCGGTGGCACGTCGCGCACTCGAACGGCTTCGACGTGCTGTGCGACTGGAACGACACGATATCGATCAGTACATACGAGAGAGATGGCAAGCCCAGGCGCGACTGAAACGCCACGATATTAATCAATACATATGAGAGAGATGGCAAACCCAGGCGCGACTGAAACGCCACGATATCGATCAATACATACGAGAGAGATGGCAAGCCCAGGCGAGCACCGCTGATTCATGTGCTTGATTTGTCTTTATAATTCATCTCGTGCTCAGCGGTGAAGGAAAACATCGCGAGGAAACCTGCATGTGACAAATTTCATAGAAATTCTGCCACATGTGTATTCCACCGACCCGCATTGGAACAGCGTGGTGGAATATGTTCCTAAACCTTCTCCTCAAAGGGAGAGGAGGCCTTTAGCACAGCCGTGGGAATTTACAGGCTGTTACTACTTACTTTATTAATATAAATACTTTTCAACCGACTTCAATCGTAAATTGCCTTTTAAGTAATCTAATATTTTTCATTTCATTTTACCTAGGAGGACTCTCAAAAATATATTAAATATGCAATTATTTTTATTACTTTTTAGTGCATTTTTATTTGTTTTAAAATAGTGTTTTGTTTGAAGTCGGTTTTTCTTTTTGTTAAAATTTTATTTATACTTGGTGGTAGGGCTTTGTGCAAGCCCGTCTGGGTGGGTACCGTTCTCTTTCAGATCAGTTCAGTAATTTTGGAGTTTATTGCAAACATACAGACGTCGGAGACTTTGTTTTACAATATGTAGCGATATAAAACTAAATTATATTGTGCACCGTTAGGAATATATATGATTGATATATTTTTATTTATATACTATTACTTGTATCTACTTTAGTTTAATTTCTAAAATACTGATAACAGTTTCGTCGCCAAAACGCCATTTTCTCAAATCCAAAGTGAATACCACAGACTAATCCAGCTCTCGACCAATGAGAGCGCTGTTGTTATCTGGCTTTTTTCTGTTATTATTGAAATAAAGCTACAATCTTCAATGGGGCCGTCTATAAATTAGGCAGGGAGGGGGGGTTGTCTGCGGATGACGGTAAATGATAGATAGGAGGGGGGGTGTTTCGGAATTCACGTCATTTTTATTTATTTATTTATAGTTTATTGTTCACGTACAAAAATATAATTTCTAAAAATAAATTTCTTCCAACACACCTAGTAAGTGAGACTGCAAATGTGAGAGGCGGGAAAAATAGGGAATAATAATATTATGTATTATTATTCCCTATTTTTTGCTTTTATATTATATTTATCAATGATTATTGCCAAAGTAAAAATAATAAAGGTGATTCTATAACCAAGTTCTTTAATCAAAAAAAACATATTTTTCTCAAGTCTGCAATGTTTTAATTTCATCGAACTGGTAATGACGTCAGTTTTGGGAGAAGGGGGGGACATTAAGAAATGACGATAGGATGATTGTAGGGGGGCGGGGGTGTTCTAAAGTCTGAAAAAAGCGATGACGTATTTTATGGACGGCCCCTATAGACATTAATGCTATATATATATATATATATGTGTTAGTCGCTTGCGTTTTACGATGTTTGTTATCACGTGTTATCCCAAAAAAGTAGCCCATGTCTTTTCTTGGAATTCAACTTTGCTTCATACCGAATTTCATCGAATTCGGTTCAGCGGTTTGGTCGTGAAAGACAGACAAACAGACAAAATTACTTTCACATTTATAACATCACTATAGATATATGTGACGTCTCGTGCGCTCGGACTGCCCCTGATAATCAACGCGTAACATTCCAAGGTCACTCACGACTTTCAAGTGCCTCTTCAGGCTGGAGTTGGTGCCGAAGCTGGTGTTGCAGATCTCGCACAGGAACGGCCTCTCGTTGCGGTGAGTGCGCTCGTGGACCTGCGGAGACGCCCAGTGGTTACAACGCGTGCTCTTAGCCGATGATTGCGGGTTCAAACCCGGACTAGCATCACTGAACATTCATGTGCTTAATTTGTAATTTATCTCGTGCTCAGTGGTGAAGGAAAACATCGTGAAGAAACCTACATATGTCTAATTTCATATAAATTCTGCCACATGTGTATTCCACCAACCCGAATTGGAAGAGCGTGGTGAAATATGTTCCAAACCTTCTCCTCAAAGGGAAAGGAGGGCTTTGTCCAGCAATGGGAAACAATGTGCACCCGTGTGACCTACAGCGGGTCTGCCTCCTCACCAGGGCCATCATTAGCCTTCTAGAAGTCCTAGGTTATATGCATATTAGGTAACGGGACCCATATGAATTTGAAGGAACATTTTTATTAGATTAGACAAATAAACTTTCATTGTTCTTCAATTTGTGAATAAATAAAGCTTTGGTGATACCTAGTTGCTGATTCGATACTATATTTGTAAGTGAGATATATTGGAAACTAGCAACCCGTACGGGTGCAATACTAATACTAAATAGACCAAAACTAAACTTCAAAAATTATCAGTGCTTTTTTTTACTATATTGATCAATTATTATAAACAAAAACTTTCATCTCGAATTGCTCTATCTATTAAAAAAAACCGCATCAAAATCTGTTGCGTAGTTTTAAAGAAGACAGAGAAAGCGGCTTTGTTTTATACTATGTAGTGAAATCAGAATCCGCTATGAATTTGACAGAACACTTTTGTTTGAACAAACAAAGAAACTGTCATTGTACTTTAATTTATGAATAAACAATGCCAGTATTGCCATATTTGTGGGTCGGATATACCGAAAAAGTCAGAAGAATTAATTCGAAAATGTTCCGATCTCTTTATACGGTCTGGTTTAAAGGGAGAGGAGGGCTCTGTCCAGCATTGTTTAGAGGCCCTGGGCGCATTAGGTTACATGGGGCGGGGGCGCGTCACCTGCAGGCTGTAGGCCTCGAAGAAGCCCTTCCCGCAGTAGGTGCAGCGGAAGGTGGCGCCGCGCAGCACGCGCTCGTGCGTCTTCATGTGCACGGCGAGCAGCGCGCGCGACCCGAACTTCTTCGGGCACTGCGCGCAGCCGTGCGTCTTCTCCTGGGGGGGGGGCGATGACATAACACCTGAGCCTCAAACTTATAGTCCGCCGTACGGCCCTGTAAGAATTCACTTTGAATATCACTTGTGATGTAAACGAACAACTAACGTTGATACACGACTTTCACGTGTTTTATATACATTATATGATTACATTCAATATTAGATTCCGACATATACTTAACTGTTGTGTTCTGTGAGTGAGTTTCGAGATTTTAACGAGAGAGTAACGTTTGTGTGAATTCGTTAAGTGAAGTTCAGTTTGTTAATTTTAGTTGTAAGTTACGATTAAATATAAATTCTTGGAGTATAAATGTGTTTTTATTCAACATTTAGATTAAATTTGAGAATTCTGTCATATTTTTCTACAGATTATTCCAAGCACAAGAGGACAAATGGCAAATAAAAGACATAATTATCACCGAATTGACGCCATATTATTACAGTGACAGTAACAGCCTGTCAATTTCCCACTGCTGGGCTAAGGCCTCGTCACCCATTAAGGAGGAGGTTTGGAACATATTCCACCACGCTGTTCCAATGTGGCTTGGTTGATGATTGATTAATTGAGCTTGAATAATCTATGATATTAAAATCCCTTCTCGAAAGTCAACGAAATTGTTATCGGAACTTTGAACGTAAAATTAAAGTGTATATAAGTAGTTTAGTGGATATTGGTGGATAAAATAAAGGAAGATGCATAGCAACACTCAAAACTATATGAATTTATACAAATAGTCTTTTGTCTAATCGAATACTTTAGGATGATTCCATAGACAATTATATATAGGTACTCCATTCCAACTATAACAGGGAAAAGGCTAAGTAAACAACGTCTGGCAGCAAATAGACGCGATATTATTGGTCGAGAGCTGTCCCACATCTTCTGAAAGAATCACCCCCTCAGATCCTGCACCCTCATAACAAAAAATAAATACACAATTACTGTACACGTTTCTCTTACTCATTTCTAGTTCGTAAATAAAAGCTAACTATTTAGTATAAACAGTCACACTTGTAATTTTCCCGCAGCTGGTAAAGGAGGCCTCCTCTTCCTCTGAAGAGAAGAGTAGGAGGATATTCCATCACTCTGCTCCAATGCGGGATATTAATTAAAATTAGACAAATGCAGGTTCCCTCGCGAGGTTTTCATTCTCCACTGAACTCGGGATGAATTATAAACACAAATTAAGCACAGGGAAATTGAGTAATGCTTACCTGGGCTTAAAGACGGTCTAAGCAAGTCTGAGCCAAGTCGACTCTTAAATAAAACAACAACAGCCTGTAAATTTCCCAATGCAGGGCTAAGGCCTCCTCTCGCTTTGAGGATAAGGTTTTGAACCACGCTGTTCCAATGCGGGTTGACGAAACACATATATGGCAGAATTTCTATGAAATTTGACACATGCTGGTCGCATGTTTCGCGAGGTTTTCATTCACCACCGAACTCGGAATAAATTATAAACACAAATTAAGCTCATGGAAATTAATTGATGCTTACCTGGGTTTGATCTCGCTCCAACTGGGCCATCTCGGCTCCTAAATAAAAGACAACACCGAATTTAAGTTTGAAATATTTATTTCTGTGACAGATACAACATTTTACAATTTTGGTAAAATCTTATTATCTATAAACTAACTTTACAATAAACTATTAATTTGGTTCCTTTAATAATTTCAAATCTGTCCTTTTTTAAATTAATGATGTACAAACATAATTATACATATATATTAATGGCAAATCGTAAAAAATGTAAACAAAAACGTTATATTCGATAATAACCATTTGTTTACATTTTCTACGAATCGTTTGTAAATAATTTCACAATTTTATGTCGCTAGGGAGAAAAAAACAAGTGTATATACATTATATACTTTAATATAACAAAAAAACTAGCGCCCTGTCGATTGAATCAAAATATATTACAGTATTCATACTATTCCTTATCACTTAAATTATTTTAAACTACAAACAGATCTAAGAGTTTTCTATTGAATATCCCATCACTTGTCTTTGTCTTTTTATAATCTGTCCCGCTCGCACAATTTCCTAACCTTATATTATTATATTGATAAATGATAATTGTGAAAATTTGTTTCAGGATAAAAAAAAAATTATAATACTGTACTATCATAACTCTTGTTTTTTTTACGGATTTGAATCTCATAAAAATTATAACAATATCAGAATTAAATAGATTCACCGTCGTTGCCATGGTTGAAATTTTGGAAAAGCCCAGAGTTACTTAGAATGTTGCCAGTGTAAATTATTAAAATATTTTTTTTTTAATTTCATAAAATTTAGTTATCGCTTTCTCAGGTTGGTTTATTAATTAATTTTAAAATCTATTGAAGTTCCGAGATTTATAGCTAAGTTTTAAACACGTGCTAGAAGTTAAATCAAATAAGATATATAAAACAACAAATACGGCAACATACTATACTGAAGGCAAGGTTCGGAAGTATACGTTAGTATATTATAGGTTATTTCACTGAAACACGATAGCTTGCTCCTGTTGCCATCAATAATATTACTACTACAATAAATTGATTATTGAAATTTACATATATGATTTTTATATATTGATCAAATGACGTATTTGTAACAAGACCGTATTATACACGAAAAAATACAAGAGTTATTAAATTGAAATTACTTGAATTTCACTTCTATTATTAAATTTTTTTTTCAAACGTATTTCACGATTCATGAAAAAAGAGTAACTTCTTCATTTCGTGTCGATTTAAAATTAACAATCAAAATTGTTATGCTGACCATCCCACCTTAATTATAATTTTTAAGGAATAAATTGACGGGAAACAGTAATTTCGTTTACATTAAAATATTTACAAATACTTTACAATTAACTTACACATAACCATTTTATAAATAACATCGAAGTATGTGCAGTATCTTACATCAACTTAATCGTGAAATTATACAAATTATTATAAAAAAAAATAAGTACTCACATCATCCAAACCAAGTACGACTTATACTGAGTTCTTAAAATAAAGTGGGGGCAAATTAGGGGGCATTATCATAATCAGAATTAGAAAAATAAAACCATTTATTGAATTAGACAGTTATTCTTTTTCAATGAGCAAAAAAACTCTCATTTACAAACACAAAAATCTATTTAACTTCTGAAGAAGGAAGAGAGGGGCGCTTGGAGTCTTACCATCAATGTAATCTTTGTTAATTTATATATGACACTGTAAGATTACAAAATTCGTCAGATAACAATCTACCTCGTTAGATTGTAATCTAACAAATTACAATATAGCGAAAAATAATGCGTTAAATTGCAATCATATTTCACGGTTCACAATATTTCGTTATATTACAATCTCACTAGGTAGATTGTAATCTATCGAGTTTTGTAATCTTACGGTGACATATATATATAAACTTTAATATTCGTAAAACCGAGGCAAGAGATAACAAATTGAGTCACTAGTCCATACAGGAGAAACTTGAAACAAATTCCATAGCTATCTCATTGAAGAGAATATATTTGCCCAGCAGTGGGACTCTTACGTCACTTCAAGTTTGAGATGAATTCAATTTAAACAAGCGCTAGTGGAATGGACAATAATGTAAAAACTCCATATTCTAAAATGTTAACGAATCAAATTAACTAAGTCTGCTTAAATCTCAACGCCCATTGGTCGATATCAGTTGATGACGCGATGTGTGACCAATGAACGATCAGATATCGAACAGATAATATAACGGTGTGCCAATAAAGAAATACAAGAAGGTTTGATATATGTAGCATAACCCTATATTTGAATTTGGTGTTAAAGAGTTATAACTAAGTTTAAAGGTTCGTCTCAGTAGAATCGACATTCCCAACCTGTCAGCCCTTTACATCTATTCAAATCAATAAAGCACACACAAGTTAAGATTTAAGCCGCGAAAACGAGACAGAAAGAGTTAATCAATTTGACTTTTGGACTTTTGCTTCTAACCGTACAGTGTGCGACAGGGATGGCAATAACTCGCGCACAGACAGCACGAGAACGGTCACCGTTTGTAAGCAATCTTTATTGGCACCGGTTATACTGAAACAACAATTTGGATGACATTTAAAAGTGCTACGAACGACTTATCCAATAGTTTAATCTACTTCGATTTATTTACAATTGTTTAAGTATATTTAGAAACTTTATTAATTTTCATAATTACATTACTGTGTGACCTGGTGTTAAAAGGGCTTAAGGATAACGTACAACACTGGCTTTTACGCTCAGTTACAATTAAAACACAAAAGAAACGAATATTCCTTTTTGCATAAAATTATTATTATTAACACTACTGAATTTCTTGCCGTTTTCTCTGGGTAGAATCTATATTCAGAGCCGGTGGTAGCTTTACTTTTAAAGTAGGTAGTAAGTATTTCCTTGGTGGTAGGGCTTTGTGCAAGCTCGTCTGGGTAGGTACTACCCACTCATCAGTTATTCTACCGCCAAATAACAGTACTCAGTATTTTTGTGTTCCGGTCTGAAGGGTGAGTGAGCCAGTATATAGTATAACATCTTAGTTCCCAAGGTTGGTGGGGCATTGACGATGTAAGGAATAAGTTAATATTTCTTACAGCTTCATTCTATATGGGGTGATGGAGACCACTTACCATCGGGTGGCCCATATGCTCGTCCGCCAACCTATACCATAAACAATTGATGATTGGAGTGTTCTTGTGCCACTAACACAATTCCTTTATAATTTGGCAAAAAAATATACATTAAAAAAAATCTAAGCCCTTCTAACACCGGATCACTAACTTAGCGAGTGATGAAATTTAAAACATTTTCTATTGTAGATAATAATGAGAAATATTTAACTTTCAAATGAATCAACGTGTTATAATTACTATTGATATGTTTTACCTTCAATATCAGACATTTTATTTACCGCTAGACTTGAGATTACTCCACAAACCGAATTAAATAACATCTACGTTGATCAATGTACGATTTGGAAACGTCAAACAGACACACAAACCTCACTCAGACGTACTTGTAAGTTATGCATTCACTATACATAATATGCTGAATCAATTTCGATATGATTCTCTTCATAGGTCGGAACATATAAACAGCTGTCCGGGTAGTTCAGTCAGTATTGAATAAATAGTGAAAACGACACTTAGATGTAGCATCGGTAATGTTCGTAAAACCGATCACATCCGAATTGAGTACGCTATACCAAATTATCAATATTTATTTCTCATGTGAATATGATCTTTGTACAAACGCAATAACTTGTAATAACAAACGACCTAATATATTCAATTCGACGCGTCGCTTTACACGCACTCGCTGTCTCGGGTCGAGCTGACGCGAGAGTCTATAGCGACGAATAGCGTCGAGTGGCGCGATAGGGAGCTGTTTCTGTTGGTTGTGAATCGGCAGTGATCGGTTTTATTGTATTTGCCGACGCTACATCTGAGTTGTGTCGTACTGTCCACACAAAAACTACAAATTAATATTCAGATATACCACACTAGTTATCTATCGCGGCTTCGCGCGAAGTTTAGAGGGTTGTTCGTCACATGTCAGCAAAAGAGATACTCTATGTCCTTTCCTGGAGTTCAAGTTTGCTTCATACAAAATTTTATCAAATTCGGTTCAGCAGTTTGGTCGTGAAAGAGAGACAGACAGACAGAGTTACTTTCACATTTATAATATTAATATACATGATTTACTGTTATTAAAAAAAAATACAGACGAATTGATAACCTCCTCTTTGAAGTCGGTTGAAAACGGCTACCACAGATTACATAGATATTGTTAACTCCCAGGCAGGATATATTACATACATATATAATTGTATTTAACTAACATGACTGTATTTTAAAATGTTGTAAACGAGTAACTGAGTATCTTGCCGGTTCTTCTCTGTAGAATCCACTTGTCAAACCGGTGGTAGCTTCATATAATATAGTTGTTAAATGAAGATTCAAAAGTGCTTGCAAAAGCCTACTTAAATTAAGTATATTTTGATTTTTTTTTCTCTTTTTAATTAATATGTATAAGTGATAGGGTATTCACTCACCCCCCTAGATATCCCCCTAAGACACGGATTCTCCATGTTTAGGGGTACGGGCCTCTGAGATATATTACCTGATGTAATAACAACAAATACACTTTGATTTCGATTAGTAAGCATCTCACAATCACTGCAATCAGACCGAGCTGCCCGGACAACTGTATGTACAACGGAACAAGGGGGGAGGCGTACGCCTACTCGCTGTCGGAGTGCGGCTTCCTCTTCCTCCTGCCCTTGGGGTGCGCCTTGTACGTGTGCTTGCGGAGGTCCTTCAGCTTGAGGTACTTGCAGGGGCACAGCTTGCACAGGAACTTGAAGTCCTCCGGGTTGCCGTGGTTGCGCAGCGCGTGCCGGTCGCGGATCGCCTCCGACACGAACGAGCGGTGGCACGTCGCGCACTCGAACGGCTTCGACGTGCTGTGCGACTGGAACGACACGATATCGATCAGTACATACGAGAGAGATGGCAAGCCCAGGCGAGCACCGGCGACTGAAACACCACGATATTGATCAATACATATGAGAGAGATGGCAAACCCAGGCAAGCACTGATTCATGTGCTTAATTTGCCTTTATAATTCATCTCGTGCTCAGCGGTGAAGGAAAACATCGTGAGGAAAACTGCGTGTGACAAATTTCATAGAAATTCTGCCACGTTCTCAAAGGGAGAGGAGGCCTTTAGCCCAGCAGTGGGAATTTACAGGCTGTTACTACTTACTTTATTAATATAAATACTTTTCAACCGACTTCAATCGTAAATTGCCTTTTAAGTAATTTAATATTTTTCATTTCATTTTACCAAGGAGGACTCTCAAAAATATATTAAATATGCAATTATTTTTATTACTTTTTAGTGCATTTTTATTTGTTTTAAAATAGTGTTTTGTTTGAAGTCGGTTTTTCTTTTTGTTAAAATTTTATTTATACTTGGTGGTAGGGCTTTGTGCAAGCCCGTCTGGGTAGATACCGTTCTCTTTCAGATCAGTTCAGTAATTTTGGAGTTTATTGCAAACATACAGACATCGGAGACTTTGTTTTACAATATGTAGCGATATAAAACTAAACTATATTGTGCACCGTTAGGAATATATATGATTAATATATTTTTATTAATATACTATTAGTTATATCCACTTTAGTTTAACTTCTAAAATTCGAATAACAGTTTCGTCGACGTTCAAAACGCCATTTTCTCAAATCCACAGTGAATACCACAGACTAATCCAGCTCTCGACCAATGAGAGAGCTGTTGTTATCTGGCTTTTTTCTGTTATTATTGAAATAAAGATATAATCTTCAATGGGGCCGTCTATAAATTAGGCGGGGGGGGGGGTGTCTGCGGATGACGGTAAATGATAGATAGGAGGGGGGGTGTTTCGGAATTCAGTCATTTTTATTTATTTATTTATAGTTTATTGTTCACGTACAAAAATATAATTTCTAAAAAGACATTTCTTCCAGCACACCTAGTAAGTGAGACTGCAAATGTGAGAGGCGGCTAAGGCGCATACAATACTAAAATAACTCATAATAAACATACATAATGCAACATAGATGTACACAAATACATCAATAACTACAGATAAAATACTCTATTATCCAAAGAGAAGTAAAAAATAGAATTTTTAAGAAAATGTAACTTTTTACTTTTATATTATACTAGCGACGCGCCCCGGCTCCGCACGGGTGCAATATTGATACTAAATATACTACAGAATTTGTTTATTAACGACATCACATTGCAAACTTCTAAAATTATCAGTGTTACTTTACTATATGTTCATGTATTAAATACACAAACCTTCCCCTTGAATCACACTTTCTATTTAAAAGTCCAGAAAACCCCACAGTATATCTATCAAAAAACAATACGATATACTTTAAGATATATGTTTTTTACAAATTACCTTTTATAGGATAATATACTGGGGCTCAATCGAGGGGCTCGTATAGCTTCTTTCTTTTGATTGTTGAGGCGCATGCCCGTGCCTAACACCGGCTCCAATTATAGCAATAATTATAACTACAGTATATAAACGTAGATCGACTTTTAAGTAGTCTAATATTTTTAATTTCATTTTACTTAGGAGGACTCTAAAAAATATATGTTGAATACGCAATTATTTTTATTACGTTTTAGTGCATATTTTTGTTTGATTATTCTTATTTATTATTCTTTTTGTTAAAAATGTTATTTATTTATTAAGTATTGTTATATCCCTCGCTAGAGCTCCGATAATAACCGCGTCTGATTGCTGCTAAATTCAAAGTGCTACGAAAATTAGCCAACATATGTGATAAAAAAAATGTTATTGTGGGTTATAACTGACAGATAGACACATACCATCGCGGAGTATTTTTTGAGGACATTTTTGAGGTGTACAATTCTATATTGTGTGTGTATTCTATACTGTATTCAGCCAGCGTTTGCAATATATGCGCAAAAATGTGTCTTTTTACGGCATCACATTAGAAAACTCTAAAATTTTCAGTGCTTATCTACTATATTGTTCACGTGTTATATATATAAAATCATTCTCTTTAAATCACTCACTCACTTATACTATGTAGTGATAACAAATGGTACAATATACACAGTTTTCACTCTTTAGGAAATACAAACCGCTATGTCCCTGCGTTTTAAAACTGTAATATCTTCGAAACTATTCATTTAAATGACATACTGTAAAGGGCCGTATTGATCTATATTGAATGCACAATTTATTTAAGGTACCTAATTGAATAAGGATTAATGCTTTATTGCTTAAAATCGCTTCGAAAATAAGCCATTTTTTCTCGTAAAAATAAAAGATAAAAACGTTTACTGTGGGTTATCTTTAAGAGATAGATATATACCATCGCGGACTTTTTTGTAGATATTTTTAAGGTGTACAATTTCTTAGTACATTATTTTGTTATATTATCTACTAGCCTTTGCCCGCGACTTCGTTCGCGTGGACTTCAGGTTCGTCCCGTCTAGTCTAGTAATCGCTTAAAATCGCTTCGTAAATAAGCCATTATTTCTCGTACAAAGTAAAGGATAAAAAATGGTTATTGTGGGTTATTCCTAAGAGATAAACATATACCATCACGGACTTTTTTGTAGACCTTTTTAAGTTGTACAATACTGTAGTACATTGTTTTGATCTATCTTGTAGGATTCAGTCAGCGTTTGCAATGTAAGCGCAAAAAATGTGTTTTTTTACGACCTCACATTAGAAACCTCAAAAATTGTATCCTATGTGTTATTCTGATGTATAAGCTATATTGTGGTAAAGTTTCATTCAAATCCATTCAGTAGTTTTTACGTGAAAGAGTAACAAACATCCATACATACAAACTTTCGCCTTTATAATAGTAGTAGGGTCTAGCAGGGTTCAGCCAGCGTTTACAATGAAAGCTCATAAAAATTAACAAACTTACGACATTACATGAGAAACTTTTGCATTGTCAGTGTTACTTAACTATATTGTCTATGTATTATATATAAAAACCTTTCTCTCGAATCACTCTATCTATTAAAAAACCGCATCTAAATCCGTTGCGTAGTTTAAAAGATTAAAGCGTACAAAGGGATATAGGGACAGAAAAAGTGACTTTGTTTTATACTATGTAAAGATTTATCAGGGGGGTGTTTCGGAATTCACGTCATTTTTATTTATTTATTTATAGTTTATTGTTCACGTACAAAAATATAATTTCTAAAAAGAAATTTCTTCCAGGACACCTAGTAAGTGAGACTGCAAATGTGAGAGGCGGGAATAATAATATTATATATTATTATTCCCTATTTTTTACTTTTATATTATATTTATCAATGATTATTGCCAAAATAAAAATAATAAAGGTGATTCTATAACCAAGTGTTTTAATCATATAATAATACCCTATTTTTCTCAAATCTGCAATGTTTTAATTTCGTCGAACTGGTAATGACGTCAATTTTGGGAGAAGGGGGGGGGATCATTAAGAAATGAGGATAGGATATGATTGTAGGGGGTCTGAAAAAATCGATGACGTATTTTATGGACGGCCCCTATAGACATTAATGCTATACATATAAATGTTAGTCGCTTGCGTTTTACGATGTGAGTTACCACGTGTTATCCCAAAAAAGTAGCCCATGTCTTTTCTTAGAGTTCAAGTTTGCTTCACACTGAATTTCATCGAATTCGGTTCAGCGGTTTGGTCGTGAAATAGCGACAGACAGACAGACAAAATTACTTTCACATTTATAACATCACTATAGATATATGTGACGTCTCGTGCGCTCGGACTGCCCCTGATAATCAACGCGTAACATTCCAAGGTCACTCACGACTTTCAAGTGCCTCTTCAGGCTGGAGTTGGTGCCGAAGCTGGTGTTGCAGATCTCGCACAGGAACGGCCTCTCGTTGCGGTGAGTGCGCTCGTGGACCTGCGGAGACGCCCAGTGGTTACGACGCGTGCTCTTAGCCGACGATTGCGGGTTCAAACCCAGGCAAGCGCCACTGAACATTCATGTGCTTAATTTGTTTTTATAATTCATCTCGTGCTCGGTGAAGGGAAACATCGTGAGAAAACCTGTATGTGTATTCCCCCAACCCCCATTGGAACACCGTGGCGAAATATGTTCCAAACTTTCTCCTCAAAGGGAGAGGAGGCCTTTGTCCAGTAGTGGGAAACAATGTGCACCCGTGTGACCTACAGCGGGTCTGCCTCCTCACCCGGGCCCTGGGCAATAGTCTTAAGATAACGGGGCCGCTATGAATTTGAGAGGACATTTTGTTTTGAACAAACAAAGAAACTTTCATTGTCCTTTAATTTGTGAATAAACAATGCCATTATTGCCATATTTGTGGATTGGTTACAACGGAAAAGTCAATAATACAGAATAATAATTTCGAAAATATTCCGATCTTTTCATATGGTCTGGTTTAAAGGGAGGGCTCTGTCCAGCATTGTTTGTTCCTTCGTCTTCAACTAGAGGCCCTGGGCGTATTAGGTTATATGGGGCCCCCGCGCGTCAAAGGGAGAGGAGGGCTCTGTCCAGCATTGTTTAGAGGCCCTGGGCGCATCAGGTTACATGGGGCGGGGGCGCGTCACCTGCAGGCTGTAGGCCTCGAAGAAGCCCTTCCCGCAGTAGGTGCAGCGGAAGGTGGCGCCGCGCAGCACGCGCTCGTGCGTCTTCATGTGCACGGCGAGCAGCGCGCGCGACCCGAACTTCTTCGGGCACTGCGCGCAGCCGTGCGTCTTCTCCTGGGGGGGGGGGCGATGACATAACACCTGAGCCTCAAACTTATAGTCCGCCGTACGGCTCTGTAAGAATTCACTTTAAATATCACTTTTGATGTAACCGACCAACTAACGGTGACACACGATTTTCACGTGTTTTATATACATTATATGATTACATTCAATATTAGATTCTGACATATCACTCTTGTGTTCTGTGAGTGAGTTTCGAGATTTTAACGAGAGAGTAACGTTTGTGTGAATTCGTTAAGTGAAGTTCAGTTTGTCAATTTTAGGTGTAAGTTATGATTAAATACAAATTCTTGGAGTACAAATGTGTTTTTATTCAATATTGAGACTAAGTTTGAGAATTCTGTCATATTTTTCTAAAGATTCCAAGCACAAGAGGACAAATGGCAAATAAAAAACATAATTATCACCGAATTGACGCGATATTATTACAGTGACAGTAACAGCCTGTCAATTTCCCACTGCTGGGCTAAGGCCTCGTCTCCCATTAAGGAGAGGCTTGGAACATATTCCACCACACTGTTCCAATGCGGCTTGGTTGCTGATTGATTAATTGAGCTTGAATAATCTATGATATAAAAATCCCTTCTCGAACGTCGACGAAATTGTTATCAGAACTTTGAACGTAAACTTAAAGTGCGTAAGTAGTTCAGTGGATATTGGTGGATAAAATAAAGGAAGATGCATAGCAACACTCAAAACTATATGAATTTAAACAAATAGTCTTTTGTCTAACCGAATACTTTAGGATGATTCCATAGACAATTATATATAGATACTCCATTCCAACTATAACAGGGAAAAGGCTAAGTAAACAACGTCTGGCAGCAAATCGACGCGATATTATTGGTCGAGAGCTGTTCCACATCTTAAGAAAGAATCACCCCCTCAGATCCTGCACCCTCATAACAAAAAATAAACACACAATTACTTTACACGTTTCTCTTACTCATTTCTAGTTCGTAAATAAAAGCTAACTATTTAGTATAAACAGTAACACCTGTAATTTTCCCGCAGCTGGTAAAGGAGGCCTCCTCTTCCTCTGAAGAGAAGAGTAGGAGGATATTCCACCACTCTGCTGCAATGCGGGAAATTAATTAAAATTAGACAAATACAGGTTCCCTCGCGAGGTTTTCATTCACCACCGAACTCGCAATGAATTATAAACACAAATTAAGCACTTGAAATTGACTGATGCTTACCTGGGCTTAAAAACGCACTAAGCACTGGACCAACTCGACTCTTAAATAAAACAACAACAGCCTGTAAATTTCCCAATGCTGGGCCAAGGCCTCCTCTCGCTTTGAGGATAAGGTTTTGAACATATTCCACCACGCTGTTCCAATGCGGCTTGGTGGATCACTCATGTGTTGTGTTGTGGTTTTCATTCACGACTGAAATCGGAATAAATTATAAACACAAATTAAGCTCATGGAAATTCATTGATGCTTACCTGGGTTTGATCTCGCGCCATCTCGGCTCCTAAATAAAAGACAACACCGAATTAAATTTGAAATATTTATTTCTGTGACAGATACAACATTTTACAATTTTGGTAAAATCTTATAACCTACGAACTAACTTTACAATAAACTATTACATACAACACACAATTTGAAATCTTATAAATGAAAGTGCATTATCTAGTATTTAAACGAATCTATGTATTATACGCCAGTTAAGAATTAATTTGGTTCCTTTAATAATTTCAAATCTGTCCTTTTTTAAATTAATGATGTACAAACACAATTATACATATATATTAATAGCAAATCGTAAAAAATTGAAACAAATATGTTATATTCGATAATAATCATTTGTTTACATTTTCTACGAATCGTTTGTAAATAATTTCACAATTTTATGTCGCTAGGGAGAAAAAAACAAGTGTATATACATTATATACTTTAATATAACAAAAAAAACTAGCGCCCTGTCGATTGAATCAAAATATATTACAATATTCATACTATTCCTTATCACTTAAAATTATTTTAAACTACAAACAGATCTAAGAGATTTCTATTCAATATCCCATCACTTGTCTTTGTCTTTTTATAATCTGTCCCGCTTGCACAATTTCCTAACCTTATATTATATTGATGAACGATAATTGTGAAAATTTGTTTTATTTTAAAAAAAAAATATTATAATACTGTACTGTCATAACTCTTGTTTTTTTACGACGACTTTGGCGCGCGCAAATGGCGTCACCATCTATTCAAAACGTAAACATTCGTGAAGACGATACTGATAATGATGTTCTAATAGAAGAAGTGGAAAAGAGACCAGCTCTTTGTGGAAAAATTGAAAGAGTATTCAGTTATTCACGTGAAAATTAAAGTCTTTTTCTGCCGAGTTTCACGAGTTCACAGAGAACCACCGTCTCTTCGAAATCCATAGTGGCAAATGACACTTCGATTTCGAAAATGTTTTGTCACTGTTTCTATTAATGAGCGCATTCCACTGTGGAAACGTGACGTGACAATGACAAACACTTTAAAGTCACCGTGACAAAAATCACCCGTGCGCGCCAGTTCTTAGATCTCAAAGTAAGACTGAGGATGAAAGGAAGCGTTAATTATTATTATAGTAGTGGTATTAGACATGCGAGTCTACAGACTCTTGTTTTTTTTACATTTATAATATGTAGACATATTATAAATGTAAAAAAAACAAGAGTTATTAAATTGAAATTACTTGAATTTCACTTCTGTTATTAAATGATTGCTTTCTTCAAACGTATTTCACGATTCATGAAAAAAGAGTAACTACTGATTTTCATGTCGATTTAAAATTCACAATCAAAATTGTTATGCTGACCATCTTCCACCTTAATTATATATTTTTAAGGAATAAATTGACGGGAAACAGTAATTTCGTTAACATTAAAATATTTACAAATACTTTACAATTAACTTACACATAACCATTTTATAAATAAGATCGAAGTATGTGCAGTATCTTACATCAACTTAATCGTGAAATTATACAAATTATTATAAAAAAAAAATAAGTACTCACATCATCCAAACCAAGTACGACTTATACTGAGTTCTTAAAATAAAGTGGGGGCAAATTAGGGGGCATTTTCATAATCAGAATTAGAAAAATAAAACCATTTACTGAATTAGACAGTTATTCTTTTTCAAGGAGCACTAAAACTCTCATTTACAAACACAAAAATCTATTTAACTTCTGGAAGAGAGGTGGAGGAGAGCTTGGAGCGTTACCATTAATGTAATATATTTGTTAATTCATATATGTCACCGTAAGATTACAAAATTCGTTAGACTATAATCTACCTCATTAGATTAGATTAGATCTAACGAATTACAGTAGATTACAGTATAGCGAAAAATAATGCGTCAATTGCAATCATATTTCATGGTTCACAATATTTCGATAGATTGCAATCTCATGAGGTAGATTATAATCTAACGAGTTTTGTAATCTTACGGTGACATATACATAAACTTTAATAATTGTAAATCCGAAACAAATTCCATAACAATCTCATTGAAGAGAATATATTTGCCCAGCAATGGGACTCTTACGACACTTTAAGTTTGAGTGGAATGGACAATAATGTAAAAACTCCATATTCTAAAATGTTAACAAATCAAATTCAAAAAAAAAAAAAAATCTCAACGCCCATTGGTCGATACCAGTTGATGACGCGACGTGCGGCCAATGAGCGATCAGATAGCGAACAGATAATATAACGGTGTGCCAATAAAGAAATACAAAAAGGTTTGATAGATATAGTATAACCTTATATTTGAATTTGGTGTTAAAGTGTTATAATTAAGTTTAAAGTTTCGTCTCAGTAGAATCGACATTCCCAACCTGTCAGAGCTTTACATCTAATTGAACACATAAGCTAACATTTAAGCGGCGAAAACGAGACAGAAAGAGTTAATCAATTTGACTTTTGGACTTTTGCTTCTAACCGTACAGTGTGCGACAGGGATGGCAATAACTCGCGCACAGACAGCACGAGAACGGTCACCGTTTGTAAACAATCTCTATTGGCACAGGTTATACTAAAACAACAATTTAGATGACATTTAAAAGTGCTACGAACGACTTATCCAATAGTTTAATCTACTTCGATTTCTTTACAATTGTTTAAGTATATTTAAAAACTTTATTAACTTTCATAATTACATTACTGTGTGACCTGGTGTTAAAAGGGCTTAAGGACATCCTACAACACTGGCTTTTACGCTCAGTTATAATTGCATTAACACAATAGGATAAACACAACTGAATTTCTCTCGTTAGAATCTACATTCAGAACCGGTTGTAGCTTTAGTTTTAAAGTAATAAATAAATATATGAGACAACATCACATACATTACTCTGATCCCAATGTAAGTAGCTAAAGCACTTGTGTTGTGGAACATCAGAAGTAACGAAGGCACAAACACCCAGACCCAAGACAACATAGAAAACTAATGATAATCTACATCGTCTCGGCCGGACGAACCCGGGACCTCGGAGTGGCGTATCCGTGACGTGTACACACTACTCGACCACGGAGGTCGTCAAAAGGTAAATTTTAATTGATGATTGGAGTGTTCTTGTACTACTTATTTGTTTTATAATATTTAAAATGATTTGGTTACATTTTTAAAATTTCCCAGAGCCTCTTTAACACCGGATCACTTATTTAGCGAGTGATGAAATTTAAAAAAAATTCTATTGTAGATAATAATGAGAAATATTTAATATTCAAATGAATCAACGTGTTATAATTACTATTGATATGTTTTACCTTCAATATCAGACATTTTATTTACCGCTAGACTTGAGATTACTCCACAAACCGAATTAAATAACATCTACGTTGATCAATGTACGATTTGGAAACGTCAAACAGACACACAAACCTCACTCAGACGTACTGAAAGTTACGCATTCTCTATACATAATATGCTGAATCAATTTCGATATGATTCTCTTCATATAGGTCGGAACATATAAACAGCTGTCCGGATAGTTCAGTCAGTATTGAATAAATAGTGAAAACGACACTTAGATGTCACATCGGCAAAATTCGTAAAACACTCACATCCGAATTGAGTACGCCATCCCAAATTATCAGTATTTATTTCTCATGCGAATATGATCTTTACACAAACGTAATAACTTTTAATATCATATGAACTAATATATTCGTCAATTCGACGCGTCGCTTTACGCACTCGCTGTCTCGGGTCGAGCTGACGCGAGAGTCTATAGCGACGAATAGCGTCGAGTGGCGCGATAGGGAGCTGTTTCTGTTGTAAATTAACTTTTTTAAAAAAAATAAAACCGACTTCAAATGCGTTAGGGGTGAAATATTTTCTTCAAATTCGCATGAAACCACCCTTTTGATAATACCTATTCAACAAAAAAAATAATCGTTCAAATTGGTTTATAATCATAAAAAGTTCATTCCCTATTTTCCACACTTGGGGGTTGTTTTTTTATTATTAAATTTAAATGGGACCACCCTTGAGGTATTATCTATACGCCGAAAAAAGATTTGTTCAAATCGGTTCATAATTGGCGGAGTTATCGCGTAACAAACATAGGAAAAAAAACACACGGGTCGAACTGAGAACCTCCTCCTTTTTTTGAAGTCGGTTGAAAATGTACCTCATGTCCTTTCCTGGAGTTCAAATTTGCTTCATACAGAATTTCATCAAAATCGGTTCAGCGGTTTGGTCGTGAAAGAGAGACAGACTGACAGAGTTACTTTCACATTTATAATATTAATATTAGATGATTTGCTATTGAACGCTTTGGTGATTTACTGTTATTAAAATAAAATACAGACGAATTGATAACCTCCTCTTTGAAGTCGGTTGAAAACGGCTACCACAGATTACATAGATATTGTTAACTCCCAGGCAGGACATATTACATGCATATATAATTGTATTTAACTAACATGACTGTATTTTTAAATGTTGGAAACGAGTAACTACTGAATTTCTTGCCGGTTCTTCTCTGTAGAATCTACATTCCAAACCAGTGGTAGCTTCACTTGATATAGTTGTTAAATGAAGATCCAAAAAGGCTTGCAAAAGCCTACTTGAATAAAGTATATTTTGATTTTTTTTCTCTTTTTAATTAATATGTGTAGGTGATGGGGTAGTCACTCACCCCCCTAGATATCCCCCTAAGACACGGATTCTCCCAGTTTAGGAGTACGGGCCCTCTTTGAGATATATTACTTGATGTAATAACAACCAATACACTTTGATTTCGATTCGTAAGCATCTCACAATCACCGCAATCAGACCGAGCTGCCCGGACACCTGTATGTACAACGGAACAAGGGGGGAGGTGTACGCCTACTCGCTGTCGGAGTGCGGCTTCCTCTTCCTCCTGCCCTTGGGGTGCGCCTTGTACGTGTGCTTGCGGAGGTCCTTCAGCTTGAGGTACTTGCAGGGGCACAGCTTGCACAGGAACTTGAAGTCCTCCGGGTTGCCGTGGTTGCGCAGCGCGTGCCGGTCGCGGATCGCCTCCGACACGAACGAGCGGTGGCACGTCGCGCACTCGAACGGCTTCGACGTGCTGTGCGACTGGAACGACACGATATCGATCAGTACATACGAGAGAGATGGCAAGCCCAGGCGAGCACCGGCGACTGAAACACCACTATATTAATCAATAAATAACAACAGTCTATAAATTCCCACTGCTGGGCTAAAGGCCTCCTCTCCTCTTTAAGGAGAAGACGTGGAACATATTCCACCACGCTGTTCCAATGCGGGTTGGTGGAATACACATGTGGCAGAATTTCTATGAAATTTGTCACATGCAGGTTTCCTCACGATGTTTTCCTTCACCGCTGAACACGAGATGAATTATAAAGACAAATTAAGCACATGAATCAGCGGTCCTTGCCTGGGTTTGAACCCGCAATCATTGGTTAAGATGCACGTGTTCTAACCACTGGGCCATCTCTGTTCCAACGACAATATTACTTTATTATAAATACTAGAGACCCGCCCACATGTTTAACAATACGCTATTTGACTGGTTTTTAAAATCCATTTTATATTATTTAGTAGAAGTTAAGGAACCCAGTAAAAGTTGTGATTTTTATTTCTAGTACATATTTGCCGAAATATCATATTAAAAATTCCATATTTAAATCGCGTGCAAAAACGCTACTTGGACAATATAGCGTTTGAAAAGATGCATTCTTATTTATGGATTTTTGAATAAATTAAGCATTATTTTCAACTTTCGTTGGTAAATTGCCATTTTTAAACTCATAATACACACTGATTACAATAATTCACAATTTATTTTTCGCATTGTCAAATAGCCTATTGTCGTTCTATTTCAACTTATTAACACAATAACCTCAATAAAATATATACCTAAACCTTCCTTAGGATTGCCTCAATCTATTAGGCAGAACTGCATTAATTTTCATTGTGAAATAGAAAAAATGGATTTTAAGAGTTTATGGCGAACAAACAGAGAGTCAGAGATGTAAAGCCATATAGTGCACTGTTAAGAATTTATGATTAATATTATTAATAATACAAGTAAACAAGCTCCAATGATATCCCTTCAATTCGCTGTCAAACATTTTTTATTTGGATTGTATATTTTCCTGTTATGGTTGGAATAAAAAATAGGTTCTATCGCCTATAGGAATAATGTTATATTTATAAATACTAGTAGTCACCGGCTCGCTAGCATTTTAGGATATTGGTTATCACGTGTCAGGCAGAAAAGTAGCCTATTTCCTTTCTCAGAGTTCAACTTTGCTTCATACCGAATTTCATCGAATTCGGTTCAGCGGTTTGATCGTGAAAGACAGACAAACAGACAAAATTACTTTCACATCTATAACATCACTATAGATATATGTCACGTCTCGTGCGCTCGGACTGCCCCTGATAATCAACGCGTAACATTCCAAGGTCACTCACGACTTTCAAGTGCCTCTTCAGGCTGGAGTTGGTGCCGAAGCTGGTGTTGCAGATCTCGCACAGGAACGGCCTCTCGTTGCGGTGAGTGCGCTCGTGGACCTGCGGAGACGCCCAGTGGTTACAACCCGTGCTCTTAACCGATGATTGCGGGTTCAAACCCAGACAAGCACCGCTGAATATTCATGGGCTTAATTTGTAATTCATCTCATGCTAATCGGTGAAGGAAAACATCGTGAAGAAACCGGCATGTATCTTATTTCATACAAATTCTGCCACATGTGTATTTCAACCCGCACTTGTATAGTGTGGTGGAATAAATTACATGCTGTTGTTGCTGTCGCAGACAGTGTGCACCAGTGTGACCTACAGCGGGTCTGCCTCCTCACCCGGGCCATCTTTAACATACTGGAGGCCCTGGGCAAAAGTCTTAAGATAACGGGGCCGCTATGAATTTGAGAGGACACTTTCTTTTGAACAAACAAAGAAACTTTCATTGTTCTTCAATTTGTGAATAAATAAAGCTTTGGTGATACCTAGTTGCTGATTCGATACTATATTTGTAAGTGGGATATATTGGAAACTAGCAACCCGTACGGGTGCAATACTAATACTAAATAGACCAAAACTAAACTTCAAAAATTATCAGTGTTTTTTTACTATATTGATCAATTATTATAAACAAAAACCTTCATCTCGAATTACTCTATCTATTAAAAAAACCGCATCAAAATCTGTTGCGTAGTTTTAAAGACAGAGAAAGCGGCTTTGTTTTATACTATGTAGTGAAATCAGAATTCGCTATGAATTTGACAGAACACTTTTGTTTGAACAATCAAAGAATCTTTCATTGTTCTCTAATTTGTGAATAAACAATGTCATTATTGCCATATTTGTGGATTGGATATAACGGAAAATATTCCGATCTTTTTATACGGTCTGGTTTAAAGGGAGGGCTCTGTCCAGCATTGTTTAGAGGCCCTGGGCGCATTAGGTTACATGGGGCGGGGGCGCGTCACCTGCAGGCTGTAGGCCTCGAAGAAGCCCTTCCCGCAGTAGGTGCAGCGGAAGGTGGCGCCGCGCAGCACGCGCTCGTGCGTCTTCATGTGCACGGCGAGCAGCGCGCGCGACCCGAACTTCTTCGGGCACTGCGCGCAGCCGTGCGTCTTCTCCTGGGGGGGGGGGGGCGATGACATAACACCTGAGCCTCAAACTTATAGTCCGCCGTACGGCTCTGTAAGAATTCACTTTAAATATCACTTTTGATGTAACCGACCAACTAACGGTGACACACGATTTTCACGTGTTTTATATACATTATATGATAACATTCAATATTAGATTCTGACATATCACTGTTGTGTTCTGTGAGTGAGTTTCGAGATTTTAACGAGAGAGTAACGTTTGTGTGAATTCGTTAAGTGAAGTTCAGTTTGTTAATTTTAGTTGTAAGTTATGATTAAATATAAATTCTTGGAGTATAAATGTGTTTTTATTCAATATTGAGACGAAGTTTGAGTATTCTGTCATATTTTTCTATTGATTATTCCAAGCACAAGAGGACAAATGGCAAATAAAAGACATAATTATCACCGAATTGACGCGATATTATTGCAGTAACAGTAACAGCCTGTCAATTTCCCACTGCTGGGCTAAGGCCTCGTCACCCATTAAGGAACATATTCCACCACGCTGTTCCAATGTGGTTTGGTTGATGTTTGATTAATTGAGCATTAATAATATATTAAAATCCCTTCTCGAACGTCAACGAAATTGTTATCGGAACTCTGAACGTTAAATTAAAGTGCTTATAAGTAGTTCAGTGGATATTGGTGGATAAAATAAAGGAAGATACATAGCAACATTCCCAAACTTTCTTTATTTATACAAATAGTCTTTTGTCTAATCAAATATTTTAGGATGATTCCATAGACAATACACAGGAAGAAAGGTAAATAAACATCACTTGACAGCAAACTGACGCGATCTATAATATTCACTATGGATTTGCGAAAATGGCGTTATGAAAGACAAAACATTTATCAGAATCTAGGTAAGTAAAATGAAAGTGAAAATAAGTAATTAAGTGTTGTCTTATAAATAAAGATATATTAATCAGAAATTCTTAATGCGCAATATAGCTGAGTTATTAGTTAATCGCATGAAATACGTAAATTTCAGGTTTGTGTATCTTTATTCCTACTTCGATTGGAATAAGCTTTACATTGTGAACGCGCCACGCAAATACAAGTGAGAAAGAGATAGAAAAATAGCTGTTCCACATTTTAAGAAAGAATCACCCCCTCAGATCCCGCACCCTCATAACAAAAGATAAATTAAAAAATAAACACACAATTACTGTACACGTTTCTCGTACTGATTTCTGGTTCGTAAATAAAAGCTAACTATTTAGTATAAATGGTAACAGCCTGTAATTTTCCCACAGCTGGGCAAGGAGGCCTCTTTCTTTAAAGAGAAGGATAGGAGGATATTCCACCACGCTGCTCCAATGCGGGATATTAATTAAAATTAGACAAATGCAGGTTCCCTCGCGAGGTTCCATTCTCCACTGAACTAGGGATGAATTATAAACACAAATTAAGCTTATGGAAATTCAGTGATGCTTATCTGGGTTTAAAAACGCTCTAAGCTCTAGGCCAACTCAACTCTTAAATAAAACAACAACAGCCTGTAAAATTTTTAATCCAGGGCTAAGGCCTCCTCTCCCTTTGAGGATAAGGTTTTGAACATATTCCAACACGCTGTTCCAATGCGGGTTGGTGGAATGCACATGTGGCAGAATTTCTATGAAATTTGGCACATGCAGGTTACCTCACGATGTTTTTCTTCACCGCCGAGAACGTGATGAGTTACAAACAAATTAAGCACATTAATATTCAGCGGTGTTTGCCTGGGTTTTGAACTCGCAATCATCAGTTAAGTCGCATGCGTTCTAACCACTGGGCCATCTCGCCTCATAAAATAAAAGACAAAACCGAATTAAATTTGAAATATTTATTTCTGTGACAGATACAACATTTTACAATTTTGGTAAAATCTTATAATCTACGAACTAACTTTACAATAAACTATTACATACAACACACAATTTGAAATCTTATAAATAAAAGTGCATTATCTAGTATTTAAACGAATCTATTTATTATACGCTAGTTAAGAATTAATTTGGTTCCTTTAATAATTTCAAATCTGTTCTTTTTTAAATTAACGATGTACAAACATAATTATACATATATATTAATAGCAAATCGTAAAAAATGTAAACAAATATGTTACATTCGATAATAATCATTTGTTTACATTTTCTACGAGTCGTTTGTAAATAATTTCACAATTTTATGTCGCTAGGGAGAAAAAACAAGTGTATATACATTATATACTTTAATATAACAAAAAAACTAGCGCCCTGTCGATTGAATCAAAATATATTACAGTATTCATACATTTCCTTATCACTTAAAATTATTTTAAACTACAAACAGATCTAAGAGATTTCTATTCAATATCCCATCACTTGTCTTTGTCTTTTTATAATCTGTCCCGCTCGCACAATTTCCTAACCTTATATTATTATAATGATAAACGATAATTGTGAACATTTGTTTTATTGTAAAAAAAATATTATAATACTGTACTATCATAACTCTTGTTTTTTTTTTACGGATTTCAATCTCATATAAATTACAAAAATATCAGAATTAAATAGATTCACCGTCGTTGCCATGGTTGAAATTTAGTAAATGTCCAGTGTTACTCAGAATGTTGCCAGTGTAAATTACTAAAATAAAATTCATCTTTTTTTAATTTCATAAAATTTAGTTATGCTTTCTCAACTTGGTTTAGTATTTAATTTTAAAATCTATTGAAGTTCCGAGATTATAGCTGAATTTTAAACACGTGCTAGAAGTTAAATCAAATAAGATATATAAAAAAAAACAAATACGGCAACATACTATACGGAAGACAAGGTTCGGAAGTATAGGTTAGTATAGTATACGTTATTGCACTGAAGCGCAATAGCTTGGTCCTGTTGCCACCAATAATATTACTACTACAGTAAATTGACTATTGAAACTCATATATGATTTTTTTATTTTGATCAAATGACGTATTTGTAACAAGACCGTCCGGGTAGGTATCATATACTCATTTAACAGCAGCCTGTAAATTCCCACTGCTGGGCTAAAGGCCTCCTCTCCCTTTGAGGAGAAGGTTTGGAACATATTCCACCACGCTGTTCCAATGCGGGTTGGTGGAATACACATGTGGCAGAATTTCTATGAAATTTGTCGCATGCAGGTTTCCTCACGATGTTTTCCTTTACCGCTGAGCACGAGATGAATTATAAAGACAAATTAAGCACATGAATCAGCGGTGCTTGCCTGGGTTTGAACCTGCAATCATCGGTTAAGATGCACGCGTTCTAACCACTGGGCCATACTCATATCTTCTGTCAAATAGCTGTGTCTCATTTAAAAGGGTGAGAAAGCAAGAGTAGCTTCAGGCAAGTGTTAGATCTCAAGCTAAGGCATTGACGGTGAAAGGAAAGTTTGTATTTCTTATCCAACTCTATACACCATGACCTCTTAACAGTTTGCCAGGCTGTCTACATATAATACATGAAAAAAAAAAAAGAGTTATTAAATTGAAATCACTTGAATTTCACTTCTGTTATTCAATTGTTGCTTTTTTCAAACGTATTTCACGATTCATGAAAAAAGAGTAACTACTTCATTTTGTGTCGATTTAAAATTAACAATCAAAATTATTATGCTGACCATCCCACCTTAATTATATATTTTTAAAGAATAAATTGACGGGAAACAGTAATTTCGTTAACATTAAAATATTTACAAATACTTTACAATTAACTTACACATAACCATTTTATAAATAAGATCGAAGTATGTGCAGTATCTTACATCAACTTAATCGTGAAATTATACAAATTATTATTAAAAAAAATAAGTACTCACATCATCCAAGCCAAGTACGACTTATACTGAGTTCTTAAAATAAAGTGGGGGCAAATTAGGGGGCATTTTCATAATCAGAATTAGAAAAATAAAACCATTTTCTGAATTAGACAGTTATTCTTTTTCAATGAGCAATAAAATTCTCATTTACAAACACAAAAGTCTATTTAACTTCTGGAAGAGAGGGGCGCTTGGAGTCTTACCATCAATGTAATCTTTGTTAATTTATATATGACACAGTAAGATTACAAAATTCGTTAGATTACAATCTACCTCGTTAGATTGTAATCTAACGAATTACAATATACCGAAAAATAATACGTTCAATTGCAATCATATTTCACGGTTCACAATATTTCGACAGATTACAATCTGACGAGGTAGATTGTAATCTAACGAATTTTGTAATCTTACGGTGACATATATATAAACTTTAATATTCGTAAGCCCGAGGCAAGAGATAAATTGAGTCACTAGTCACTTCATACAGGAGAAACTTGAAACAAATTCCATAATCATCTCATTGAAGAGAATATATTTGCCCAGCAGTGGGACTCTTAAGTCACTTCAAATTTGAGACGAATTTAATTTAAACAAGCGCTAGTGGAATGGACAATAATGTAAAAACTCCATTTTCTAAAATGTTAACGAATCAAATTAACTAAGTCAGTTTAAATCTCAACGCCCATTGGTCGATATCAGTTGATGACGCGACGTGCGACCAATGAGCGATCAGATATCGAACAGACAATATAACGGTGTGCCAATAAAGAAATACAAAAAGGCTTGATAGATATAGTAGGGTAAAACCACCTATTGTTGGCATTACACCAATTTATTGGCACGTTACAGTTATTTATCAATAATAAGGTTACCAGTACCCGAACTCTGTATTTTTTTTGTGCAATAAATAGTAGTTTTAAAGTGCTATACTACTGGCAACACAGAAGTTGCCCCTTTTTGAAGATGGCGCCGCGGTGAACACTTGTTTATCGTACTCGGACTTGAATGAAAAAAACTAACAAAAATTTGTGTTTTTGCTAAGGTAAGAAGTTAACTATTCTCAATAATGTTCGCGAATCTTTCAAGTTCTGTTTAAAGCTACTGTTTTATACGATTATTTAGAAGTTTAAGTAGCTTTTTTTAATAACGATTTTTATTGTTTAAACCGATTTTGTAAAGTTTTTGCTGTGCCAATATATGGTACAAATAATATGAGTAAAACCTTCTTATTGGCATTGTGCCAACATTAGGTAAATAAACAAAAAATATATTTAATGTCAAAATATACTTAATATTAATTATCTTACGATTCAGATTTCAAATAATTGCGTGTCATAAGTTAAAAACATTTTTTTCCAAATGTTGGCCCACTGCCAATGGCATAGAAAACCATTAATTGGCAGCAGTGTCAATAATTAGTATCAAAAAACATTAGTTTTTTGCTATTTTTTTATGCATGTTTAGTTCACAAGTTTGCTTATTAAATGTAAAGATTTACCAACCATAACAATTATTTTTTATAATTTATATTTTAATCCTTACATTTAGAAAATATTTTCAGTTGTCTTCAAAATGAAGCCACGTACAAAAGCCATAAGTAATGTAAAGAATAATAAGGTAAAGCGGAAGATGTATTCCGAAGAAAATTTGCAAAAAGCCCTGGTAGAAATTACTAAGGGAATGAGTAAAAAACTTGCTGCCCGAACCTTCCAAGTGCCGCGTTCGACTATACAGTTTAGATTAAAGAATCCAGAGCATGGCTGTAAACCAGGCCCACCCACAGTTTTAAATAACGATGAAGAAGCGGCTTTAGTCGAATGGATTAAAGTTAGTAGCCAAAAAGGCTTCCCAAAAAGAAAAGACGATTTAATCAAAAGTGTTTCGCAATTTCTACAAAAAACCAATCGGGCGTCCTCATTTAAAAATGGCGAGAAATGGTTTAAATTATTTTTAGCCAGACATCCTACCCTTGCTTTTCGTACGCCAGAAGCAGTTACAACTGCCAGTTCAACTGTGTCAGAAAATGATGTCAGGGGATGGTTTCGGCAAATTAACGACTACTTTATTGAAAATAATTTGCTTCACATTCTTTCTGAACCAGATCGAGTGTTAAATGGAGATGAAACAAATTTTGTGTTGTGCCCAAAAACAGGCCTCGTTTTGAGTTCGAAAGGAGAGAAAAATGTTTATGAAGTTAATCACGCCCAGGCTAAAACTTCGTTGACTGTAATGTTTACTTTTAGTGCAGCTGGAAAGCTTACTCCACCAATGGTAATTTTTCCAAATAAAAGATTACCTGCAGAAATAACTTCTAAAATTCCAGAAGATTGGGGCGTGGGTCTCAGTGAGAATGGATGGATGAATACCGATATTTTTTTTGATTATATCAAGAATGTCTTACATCCCCATCTGGTCAAAAATGGTACAAAATTTCCTGTAATACTTTTTGTAGACGGTCATAAGTCTCATTTAACATACAATGTAAGCGAACTGTGTTCATCTTTGCAGATAGTTCTAATTGCTTTATACCCAAATTGTACGAGGCTTTTACAACCTGCTGACGTTGCTGCATTTAAGCCTTTAAAAACAGAATGGCAAAAAAGTGTTTTAGAATGGCGTAGAACTAATCCATCTCAAGCACTAACTAAGAATCAATTTGTACCATTGCTTAAAGACACAATAGAAAAAAGTATAAAGCCGCAAACTATTATCAACGGGTTTAGAGCAACAGGGATTTGTCCGTGGGATGAAAATGCAGTAGATTACAGTAAATGCCTTGGAACAAAATGCATAAAAATGTCCAACTCTTCTGACATCACCCGAGAAAAAGACAAATTACTCTCAAAAGAAGATTTTGTTAAATTAGTAGGCAATAATAACATTGATTGCATAGAAAAAGGAGAGTTAACATCAGAAGAGTCAATTGTTTTAATTAAAAAAATCTGGAATTTCTTTAGTTCATCAGCAAATATATCTTCAAATCAACAGCAAAATCTAGATGTAGAACCAGAACTTATAAATAATGTTGAAGACTTTAATAATAATTTAGAGATCGAAAATATGCAAATATTTATAAACGATTGTCCAAATAGCATAGTTGAATCAGAAGAATCTAAGTTACACCCTATTTCAGAAGAAATTGTTTTTGAAAAATTAGTAGAGTCCTCAGATGAAGGCAACGTGTTATTTGAAGATTTATCACAGGAACATCATTTTGAATTAATAAACCACAGTGTTCAAATACATAATACTACTCCCGAAAATCAGAATTTAACAAGAGTTCAGTCAATACAAATTATTTCAGATCAGTGTAATCCATCTGTCACACCTTCAACAATACCCATGAAAAATCTTACTCCCGTAAAGTTAAATGACATTTTGATATTACCCAAAACACCGACAAGAAAAGGACGTAAGAACTCTATAAAAACTCCGTTTGTACTAACCTCTGAACAGTGGAAAGCACAAGAAAGTGAAAAAATCAGAATAAAAAAAGAAAAAGCAGAAGGGATCAAGAAAAGAAAAGAAGAAAGAGAACGAAAGAAATTAGAAAAAGAGAAACAACAGGTGCCAAAGAAACAAACCAAAACAAAAAAGAAACCTAAAGACGAAATATCTAAAATACTATTTTCTGAGAAATTCTATAAATTTGATACTGAAACCATTGTTGAAAATAAAGAAAATGATCAGGATTTAATTGATACAAACAGAATGCAAGGAAGTCGTCATAATAAAACATACACCACGGACGAAATAGAAAAAATATTGACTGAATTAGATGATGATTGACCTTGTACATAGTTACTTAAAATAGTGATCTCAAAATGTTGATTTATATAGATTTGTAAAAAAAAAATATAGGATAGTATAAAAAACGATCTCAGTTGTTATAATTGATATTTTTATAAATATTTATAATGTTCAGTTTTCATGTTTAAGTGGCTTTTGTTTTCATGTGTAATGAGAAAAAAGTTTCTAATATATGTTCTTTAATTAAAATGTTCATTGTAGTCATTTTATAATGTTTTTCATTACTATACCATTTTTATTTGTTTCTTACTGTCTTAATTAAGGAAAATAGAGGATATGTCAATAATGGGTTATGATCACTGCCAATGAAGGGATTTTCTGTGCCAATGACTGGTTTTTTACTCAACATAATTTAATTCCGAAAAATGTTAAATCATACCGCATAATCTAGAATAAAATCTATTGGAAAAGGTTTTCTAATACTTTTAAAAGAGTTTAAATCAAGTTTTTATGTTTAAATTTCTATATTGTGAAAACTATATAAGGTTTTCATGAGATAGTCCCTTAAAGTGCCAATAAATGGGTGTTTTACCCTATAACCTTATATTTGAATTTGGTGTTAAAGAGTTATAACTAAGTTTAAAGGTTCGTCTCAGTAGAATTTCCCAAGCTGTCGGAGCTTTACATCTAATTCAAATCAATAAAGCACACATAAGTTAAGATTTAAGCCGCGAAAACGAGACAGAAAGAGTTAATCAATTTGACTTTTGGACTTTTGCTTCTAACCTAACAGTGTGCGACAGGGATGGCAATAACTTGCGAACAGAAAGCACGAGAACGGTCACCGTTTGTAAACAATCTTTATTGGCACCGGTTATACTAAAACAACAATTTGGATGACATTTAAAAGTGCTACGAACGACTTATCCAATAGTTTAATCTACTTCGATTTTTTTACAATTGTTTAAGTATATTTAAAAACTTTATTAATTTTCATAATTACATTACCGTGTGACCTGGTGTTAAAAGGGCTTAAGGACATCGTACAACAATGGCTTTTACGCTCAGTTATAAATTAATTAACACAATAGGATTAACACTAATGAATTTCTCACGTTAGAATCTACATTCAGAACCGGTTGTAGCTTTAGTTTTAAAGTAATAAATAAATATATTGGACAACATCACATACATTACTCTGATCCCAATGTAAGTAGCTGAAGCACTTGTGTTGTGGAAATCAGAAGTAACGACGACACCAACACCCAGACCCAAGACAACATAGAAAACTAATGATAATCTACATCGACTCGGCCGGACGAACCCGGGACCTCGGAGTGGCGTGCCCGTGACGCGTACACACTACTCGACCACGGAGGTCGTCAAAGAGTAATTGATGATTGGAGTGTTCTAATGCCACTAACACAATAGGCTATTTGACTGGTTCTTAAAATCCATTTTATATTATTTAGTAGAAGTTAAGGAACTCAGTACAAGTTGTTTTTTTTTTTTATTTCTAGTACATATTTACCGAAAAATATCATATTAAAAATTCCATATTTAAATAGCGTGCAAAAACGCTACTTGGACAATATGGAGCTGCAATGGGGTCGGTGACGTCACTTTCTTGTATTTTAATCTGTGGTACATATAGTAGGCAATCAAGGTTACCAAGCGAGTGACTTCATCATAAGCCCGGCCAATCAGGAGCGTTTTGTATCACGTGACAAACGTTTGAAAATTTGCATTTTTATTTATGGATTTTTGAATAAATTAGGTATTATTTTCCAGTTTCGTTAGTAAATAACCACTTTTTAAACTCATAATGTACACTGATTACAATAATTCACAATTTATTTTTCGCATTGTCAAATAGCCTACTTCTATTATAATTATTTAAATAATTTGGCCAATAAAATACATTTAAAAAAACACCTAAGCCCTTTTAACACCAGATAACTAACTTAGCGAATGATGAAATTTAAAAATTTTCTATTGTAGATAATAATGAGAAATATTTAATTTTCAAATGAATCAACGTGTTACAATTAGTATTGATATGTTTTACCTTCAATATCAGACATTTTATTTACCGCTAGACTTGAGATTACTTCACAAACCGAATTAAATAACATCTACATTGATCAATATGCGATTTGGAAACGTGAAACAGACACACAAACCTCACTCAGACGTATTTAAAAGTTATGCATTCACTGTACATAATATGCTGAATCATTTTCGATATGATTCTCTTCATATAGGTCGGAACATATAAACAGCTGTCCGGATAGTTCAGTCAGTATTGAATAAATAGTGAAAACGACACTTAGATGTCGCATCGGCAATATTCGTAAAACCGATCACATCCGAATTAAGTACGCTATCCCAAATTATCAATATTTATTTCTCATGTGAATATGATCTTTGCATAAAAGTAATAACGTGTAATATCGTACGACCTAATATATTCAATTCGACGCGTCGCTTTACTCGCACTCGCTGCCTCGGGTCAACTGACGCGAGAGTCTATAGCGACGAATAGCGTCGAGTGGCGCGATAGGGAGCTGTTTCTATTGGTTGTGAATCGGCAGTGATCGGTGTGATTGAATTTGCCGACGCTACATCTGAGTTGTGTCGTACTGTCCACACAAAAACTACAAATTTATCTATCTAGTTATCTCCTGCGGCTTCGCGCGAATTTAGGGGCTCGTTTGTCATGTGTTTAAATAATTAACTTTTAAAAAAAAATAAAACCGACTTCAAATGCGTTGGGGGTGAAATATTTTCTTCAAATTCGCATGAAACCACCCTTTTGATAATATCTATTCAACAAAAAAATAATCGTTCAATTGGTTTATAATCAGCGGAGATATTGCGTATAAAAAGTTCATTCCCTATTTTCCACCCTTGGGGGGTTGTGTGTGGTGTCGCGTAACAAACATAGGAAAAAAAACATACGGGTTGAATTGAGAACCTCCTCCTATTTTTGAAGTCTTCCTGGAGTTCAAATTTGCTTCATACAAAATATCATCAAAATCGGTTCAGCGGTTTGGTCGTGAAAGAGACAGACAGTCACAGTTACTTTCACATTTATAATATTATTATAGATGATTTGCTATTGAATGCTATTGATGATGTACTGTTTATAAAAAAAAATACAGATGAATTGATAACCTCCTTTTTTAAGTCGGTTGAAAACGGCTACCACAGATTACATAGATATTGTTGACTTCCCGGCAGGATATATTACACACATATATAACTGTATTTAACTAACATGACTGTATTTTTAAATGTTGAAAAAGAGTAACCACTGAGTATCTTGCCGGTTCTTCTCTGTAGAATCTACTTGTCAAACCGGTGGTAGCTTCATTTGATATAGTTATTAAATGAAGATTCAAAAGTGCTTGTAAAAGCCTACTTGAATAAAGTATGTATTGATTTTTTTTCTCTTTTTAATTAATATGTATAGGTGATAGGGTAGTCACTCACCCCCCTAGATATCCCCCTAAGACACGGATTCTCCCAGTTTAGGGGTACGGGCCTCTGAGATATATTACCTGATGTAATAACAACCAATACACTTTGATTTCGATTCGTAAGCATCTCACAATCACTGCAATCAGACCGAGCTGCCCGGACACCTGTATGTACAACGGAACAAGGGGGGAGGTGTACGCCTACTCGCTGTCGGAGTGCGGCTTCCTCTTCCTCCTGCCCTTGGGGTGCGCCTTGTACGTGTGCTTGCGGAGGTCCTTCAGCTTGAGGTACTTGCAGGGGCACAGCTTGCACAGGAACTTGAAGTCCTCCGGGTTGCCGTGGTTGCGCAGCGCGTGCCGGTCGCGGATCGCCTCCGACACGAACGAGCGGTGGCACGTCGCGCACTCGAACGGCTTCGACGTGCTGTGCGACTGGAACGACACGATATCGATCAGTACATACGAGAGAGATGGCAAGCCCAGGCGCGACTGAAACGCCACTATATTAATCAATATATATGAGAGAGATGGCAAGCCCAGGCGAGCACCGGCGACTGAAACGACACGATTACTTTATTATAAACTAGCGGTCGCCCGCGGCTTCGCCCGCGTAGATAACGGTTCATAATCAGTCTTCTAATATCCCTACTGCTGAGGCACGGTCACATTACTTACAAGAATTACTGCAACCGGCGCTTGGATCTATTGTGATAAACCTCAAATTCGTGATCACAGCACCTCAGCCAGACCAACATCAGCCACGAATCTGATGAGGTTCTTAGGGTCGGAGGTCATTATGCCCTCTAAGGACCGGAGTTAGAACATTTTATAGTTCTATCTTTTATAGTTTAGGCATCATAAGCAAAAAATCAACTTTTTTGGTAGATTTTTTCCTTTTTTGTCCGAAAAACCCAAAATATCTTACGGAAACCTATTTTTTTCAAAATAAAATTTAGCCTATGTTATGCAGGATTAATTTAGCTTTCGAATGGTGAAAGAATTTTTGAAATCGGTCCATTACTTTTTGAGCCTATTCATTACAACCAAACAAACAAAGTTTTCCTCTTTATAATATTAGTGTAGATGAATATATATGAGAGAGATGGCAAACCCAGGCAAACACTGATTCACGTGCTTAATCTGTCTCTATAATTCATCTCGTGCTCGGCGGTGAAGGAAAACATCGCGAGGAAACCTGCATGTGACAAATTTCATACAAATTCTGCCACATGTGTATTCCACCAACCCGCATTGGAACAGCGTGGTGGAATATGTTCCAAACCTTCTCCTCAAAGGGAGAGGAGGCCTTTAGCCCAGCAGTGGGAATTTACAGGCTGTTACTACTTACTTTATTAATATAAATACTTTTCAACCGACTTCAATCGTAAATTGCCTTTTAAGTAATCTAATATTTTTCATTTCATTTTACCTAGGAGGACTCTCAGAAATATATTAAATATGCAATTATTTTTATTACTTTTTAGTGCGTTTTTATTTGTTTTAAAATAGTGTTTTGTTTGAAGTCGGTTTTTCTTTTTGTTAAAATTTTATTTATACTTGCGTGGTAGGGCTTTGTGCAAGCCCGTCTGGGTAGACACCGTTCTCTTTCAGATCCGTTCAGTAATTTTGGAGTTTATTACAAACATACAGATATACAGACACGTCGGAGACTTTGTTTTACAATATGTAGTGATATAAAAGTAAATAGTGCACCGTTAGGAATATATATGATTAATATATTTTTATTTATAATACTATTACTTGTATCTACTTTAATTTAACTTCTAAAATTCCGATAACAGTTTCGTCGACAAAACGCCATTTTCGCTAATCCATAGTGAATATCATAGACTAATCCAGCTCTCGACCAATGAGAGCGCGTCAAATGTTGTTATCGGGCTTTTTTCTGTTATGATTGTATTAAAGCTACAATCTTCTATAGACTTTAATGCTATATATATAAATGTTAGTCGCCAAAAAAGTAGCCCATGTCTCACTCTTGGAGTTCAACTTTGTTTCACACCGAATTTCATCGAATTCGGTTCCGCGGTTTGGTCGTGAAATAGCAACAAACAGACACACAAAATTACTTTCACATTTATAACATCACTATAGATATATGTGACGTCTCGTGCGCTCGGACTGCCCCTGATAATCAACGCGTAACATTCCAAGGTCACTCACGACTTTCAAGTGCCTCTTCAGGCTGGAGTTGGTGCCGAAGCTGGTGTTGCAGATCTCGCACAGGAACGGCCTCTCGTTGCGGTGAGTGCGCTCGTGGACCTGCGGGGACGCCCAGTGGTTACAACGCGTGCTCTTAGCCGATGATTGTGGGTTCAAACCCAGACAAGCACCACTGAATATTCATGAGCTTAATTTGTTTTTATAATTCATCTCGTGCTCGGTGAAGGAAAACATCGTGAGGAAATCTGCATGTGTTTAATTTCATACAAATTCTGCCACATGTGTATTTCAATCCGCATTGGAACAGCGTGGTGAAATATGTTCCAAGCCTTCTCCTCAAACAGAGATGCCTCTGTCCAGCAGTGGGAAACAATGTGCACCCGTGTGACCTACAGCGGGTCTGCCTCCTCACCAGGGCCATCTTTAACACACTGGAGGCCCTGGGCAATAGTCTTAAGATAACGGGGCCGCTATGAATTTGAGAGGACATTTTGTTTTGAACAAACAAAGAAACTTTCATTGTTCTTCAATTTGTGAATAAATAAAGCTTTGGTGATACCTAGTTGCTGATTCGATACTATATTTGTAAGTGGGATATATTGGAAACTAGCAACCCGTACGGGTGCAATACTAATACTAAATAGACCAAAACTAAACTTCAAAAATTATCAGTGTTTTTTTACTATATTGATCAATTATTATAAACAAAAACCTTCATCTCGAATTACTCTATCTATTAAAAAAACCGCATCAAAATCTGTTGCGTAGTTTTAAAGACGACAGAGAAAGCGGCTTTGTTTTATACTATGTAGTGAAATCAGAATCCGCTATGAATTTGACAGGACACTTTTGTTTGAACAAACAAAGAAACTGTCATTGTTCTTTAATTTGTGAATAAATAACGCCATTATTGCCATATTTGTGGATTGGATAGAACGGAAAAGTCAATAATACAGAATAATAATTTTGAAAATGTTCCGATCTTTTTATACGGTCTGGTTTAAAGGGAGAGGAGGGCTCTGTCCAGCATTGTTTAGAGGCCCTGGGCGCATTAGGTTACATGGGGCGGGGGCGCGTCACCTGCAGGCTGTAGGCCTCGAAGAAGCCCTTCCCGCAGTAGGTGCAGCGGAAGGTGGCGCCGCGCAGCACGCGCTCGTGCGTCTTCATGTGCACGGCGAGCAGCGCGCGCGACCCGAACTTCTTCGGGCACTGCGCGCAGCCGTGCGTCTTCTCCTGGGGGGGGGGGCGATACGTCACGTTACGTTATAGCAGACAAATCACACCCAAATAGACTGTTTTTATCTCCATTATTGTCTCCCCTTGAGTGATTTTAAAATTAGAAATTATTTTTCCATTTACGACCTTTAAAATGCATTGACATAAATAGTCATTACTATTACACCTGAGGAAGTATCGCACGAAATTTATAAAACTACCACCTAGCATCTAAGAACTTCAAAGGTTATATTAAAAGAGTACTCTTCCTACAACAAAATCTCCAGGTCTCAAATTATCTATACACCAAATGCCATCAAAATCAGTTAAGTTGTTTGACTGTGAAGAAGTAACAGACAAAGTCAAATCCGCATTTATAATACACTAGCAATATTTTCATAGGAAAACTAAATATGGCATAACTATCCCTCCTTTTTCAAATAGGTAGGTAACCTGGCAAGAGAATAATCATTAAACAACAAAGTCTCACTAGGTGCGTGTCTCTGTGCTTGGCCAGTGAGTGCGGGTGCTTGAATCTCTTGGGGCAGTCGCTGCACTGGTAACCAGAGTCGCTGGTGTGCGTGGCGAGGTGCGCCCGAAGCGCCATCCAGCCCGTGAGCGTCTTCCCGCAGATCTTGCAGTCCCGGGACCGAGTTGGGTGGTACCTGGAAACATATGTATTGGTATAAAGTAACATCCTTCATATCTGAACATGTACCAACCCCCCCCCCCTGATCCTGAATAGGGCAGAGAATATGGGGGCTTCTATATACCGGGTGGTACCTGGAAACATAAGGATTGCTGTAAAGTAACATCCTGCATATCTGAACATGTACCAACCCCCCCCCCCCCCCCTGATCCTAAATAGGGTAGAGAATATGGGGCTTTTATATAAATGATTCTAAATTCATATTTAGTTAGATATATATTTATATGTTTTAATAGAACTGCAATTAAAATCAAGTAAGAGTTACATCGTCCCACAATTAGACAAAGATCTACTATATCTTTTCATCTTGTATAAGACATACTTTGTAAAGGAGTTCTTTTAAGCGGCTTAGAGTAGATTAATTGTTAGATATTACATCATTACATAGTATAAAACAAAGTCGTTTACTGCTGTCTGACCCTATGTATGCTTAGATTTCAAATTATACAGCAGATTTTGATGCGGTTTTTCTAATACATAGAGTGATTCGAGAGGACGGTTTTTTGTATATAATACATGTACATATAGTAAAGAAATACTGATAATTTTAGAAATTTCTAATGTGATATGAATAAACAAATTCTGTAGTATATTTAGTACCATTATTGGACCCGTCTGAAGCCGGGGCGGGTATCTAGTAATAAATACAGGTCACACCATTTCACGCAACCTTTACCAAGGGGTAAAGGTTGCGTGAAATGGTGTCTTGAAAATGCTGTCTGAAATCTTGTCTTTGTTTAAATGACATGTTGGGGCACAAGCATATAAGCCATGGATGGTAAATGTCTATGAAAAGTGGTCACCACCAAATCGGCTAACCATTAAATACCATGTAAATTGAATAGGTGTAAGATATTACTATTCAATTGTATTATAACGAAATGAATAAGTGACGATATTTGTACAAACAACATATGTTTGTTTAGGAGCCTGTCGCGTCTCAAACTGGTTGTGACAACAATATATGCAAAATTACGTCTTAATACCATGCGTTAAGGATCAAAATCATATGTAAACTTGGGTATTTCATATTTACGCTATATCATGCCTTATGCTTATAACGTAACACTTTTGTACAAGATAAAGTATTTCTTTGTTAATGGTAAAGCTCTTCTTATTGGTTTAACTTGAATCAAAGAATTAAACAGGCCTATTAATGGAATAACGTCTGAAACTGTACTAAGAATGGGCGTTCCACAAGGATCAAATTTGGGTACATTTTTATTTTTGTTATACATAAATGATCTTGTATTATTATGTACATATATTTAGGTTAAAAAAGAGTAACTACTGACTTTCTTGTCGGTTCTTCTCGGTAGAATCTACTTTCCGAACCGGTGGCAGATTCACTTAATATTGTTGTTTCAATGTTTCGTTTAAATGACGATATAAAAGAGCTTGTAAAAGCCTACTTGAATGAAGTATGATTTGATTTGATCAGTAAAGATGCTTGTAAAAGCCTACTTGAATAAAGTATATTTTTATTTGATTTGATGGGTAGGTAACCCTCTTGTGTAACCGTACCCGAAAAACAAAAGATAATCAAATAAAAAACGCACCTCTGTTTATGATTCTTCAAACTGGCCTTAGCGTTGAACACCTTATCACAATCCTTGCACCCAAACTTCCGTCCAGGAGTATTCACGTCCGTCACCTCGCTCTGATTCATGCGCTCGACCACTCTCGCCTCCTTCCTCATGTTCCTCCTCATCTCCTTCTCCTTCTGAAGTTCCAGTCTCTTCTCGTTTGTCAGGCCGAAGGAGTGCCACTTCGTGTGGATGAGGAACCGCTTCGGATGGTTGAAGTACAGGTTGCAGTGCGGACATTCGAAGAAAGCACCCTTTACTGACGCACCTGCAATTACGTTGGACAATATTATAAAGATGATGTTCTTTCTGATTGGTTCCAGGCCACATCCCACAGCTGGGTTCAAATTCTCCCTTCCTATAGAGAAGATTGTTTGGAGGCAATTTCATTCTAATTGGTCTCATGCAGCTTTCCTCGCGATGTTTTCCTTTACCGCCGACCACGAGATGAATTATAGACATAAAAATGAATATTCAGTGCTGCCTCCCACTCTGGGTTTGAATTCACAATCGGTTATGATGCTTGCGCTCTAACCACTACGCAATCTTAGCTGTTCTATTTACTTATTTAAAGATATTTTCTTTCAAAAACAAAATATATTAATATAAACAGATGATCCTACGATTTAAAGTAATAACATTAATTGCTAAATCTTGTATTAAATGTTGATTAAGTACAAAAGAAGTAAAGACATGTAATAAACGACCATGATGTCGAATTCAATCTATATAATTGGTTGAAGCTTGAATAATCTATAATATTTGATAATACATAGTTTGTCGTTTCGAATGTTGCCAAAAGTCATGATCGGAAATTTTGAATTCAAATCAAAGTGGATATAAGAAGTTAAGTGTAACAGTGTAATTATAACTAGATATATTAATCATTAACTCCTAGTAGTGCCCAACATAGCTGAGTTATTAGCAAATCGAATAAAGTACGTGATCGTGTATGTGATCTAATGTTTGTATATATTTTTTTCTGCTCCCTTTGGAATAGACTTTATTTTTATTTATAAAACAGCCATCTAACATGTTGATAAATATATTTTCTAAAATAAATATATTTAGATTCCTTTTCCCAGACAAAAAAAAACAAAAGCGCGCGAAACTGAATCAAACCGCCATTAATATTTCTTTTTGGGCGCGAACTGGCGCGACTTGTAGTTTCAAGTTTGTTAAATAGTTTACTTCAATATGTATGATTTTATGATTTATTTATGTTAAGATAAATTCACAGTTAAAACTGTATTTAAAATTGTTAGTTATATATTTTAAGTAATTTAAATTCTTGTTTTTTTTTTTAATATATGATATTCTGTATAAATAAACACCATTTTAAATATTTAACAACATCACATATATTACTCTGATCCCAATGTAAGTAGCTAAAGCACTTGTGTTGTGGAAAGTCAGAAGTAACGACGGTACAAACACCCAGACTCAAGACAACATAGAAAACGGCCGGGTATCGCACCCGGGACCTCGGAGTGGTGTAACCATGAAACTATGTAATTTTTTTTATTTACTTGGTGTACTTGGGTACCACTCATCAGTTATTCTACCGCCAAATAATAGTACTCAGTATTGTTGTGTTCCGGTTTGAAGGGTGAGTGAGCCAGTGTTACTACAGGCACAAGGGACGTAACATCTTAGTTCCCAAGGTTGGTGGCACATTGACGACGTAAGGAATAGTTAATATTTCTTACAACGTCATTGTCTATGGGTGATGGTGACCACTTACCATCAGGTGGCCCATTTGCTCGTCCGCCAACCTATAACATATAAAAAATATATATATAATCTTACCATTCCTTATAACTTCCTTCGCCACATTAATACTGTTTTCAGAATCTATAATATCATTATTTGCGACATCATCATTTTGTATACCGAAGATATCTCGGTGAAATGGATTTAAATGCTCCATGTCCACGATACTCGGTACAACTTCAACTTTGATAACGACAGAGTTATCTATAATAATATCTGGTTTTGCATCAGTGTCCGGCATTAACGGGGGTTTAACATCTTCACTGTCAGATGATTCTTCGTCACTGGCACTCTGACTATCTTTTACAGTTTTTGCTTTGTCGTTTTTATTATCACTGTTATCAGTGTTAGCAGTTTCCGTATTTTTATCATTTTTAGTGATATTTTCATCTTCTGTATCCATTTTGTCGTTGCTAACATTTGTACTCTCTTGACTTGTTTCATCGTTAGAATAATTCGATGGTGACGGTGAATTTGATTGACTATTCAACGCTTGACTACTGTTCGAAACCGATGCTTCTGATTCTCTTAAGTTTGATTTAGTCTTGTCTGTTAAGTCTTGATCATTTGCAGGACTATCCTGGTTAATGTAATCGCTTTTCCTTGTATTTGACGAATGTGACAAAATATTCTCTATCATTTTAACGGTATTCTCTAAACTACGTCGTCTTGAATCTTGGTCTTTCAAAAACCCTTTGCCTAAATCTGAACTAATGTATGGATAATTTGGAGTCAAATTGCTTTCAAGGTTTTGGGGTTTGGGAATATTGAGATTGTCTGTGAAACTAGGCTCCTCCGTCTTTTGAGGGACAACGTCTTGTCTTAAGACCGGTTCCTCGTATGTGTTTAAAGGTTTCTGTACAACAGGCGGATATTTCGGTAATTTCGCACTCAAATCGAGGTTGTCCTGGTTCCCTCCGTTTTCATGATTATTCAACGGCACAGTTACTTCGGGGCTTTGATATGGGCTCGAAAAGATATTCAACATTTTCTGAGGCTTGTTGCTTAAGTCTATATTTTGTTCGTAGTACGTTGGCCTCGGAGATACGAGTCGCTCTTTATCTAAGTGAGAATAACCATCCATCTGTTTATGCAGATCTGCTTTCGATTTAGCGTTCATATGTAAACTGTAATCTGTGTATTGTCTAAAATTAGGTTTGTAACACTGATAATTGTGGGCATCCATGCCCATTTGCTTGTGAAAGGCCTTAGTTTGGACTTGTGGTATGTTCAAAGTCTTATTGACACTGTGCTCTTTGTGTTCGCTGTAAGGATCCGGCTTGCCGTATTGGTAGCCGAGCATGCTGTGCTGTTCATTGTGCATGTTCAGATTCATTGGCAACATGCTCGTCTGCCAACTGTTGTGCATCGGATTAGGGGCTACGTTACTCGGTTGAAAGCCAATCGGGTGATAGTTTTGAAAGTGACTCAAATTCGTGTTCATATTTAAACCGTACGTTCCGTAATCCGGTAGATTGAAGTGCGGAGACGGCTGAGGCGGAGGATGGGCTATTTTACCCAAATTATTTATGTTATTATCAATATTCATTCTATCGTTCATCGATGTCATGTTTGTTTGAGAATTTACGTTCATTGGAACATCGCTTCCAAACTGTCCTGTATTATGCAACATCGTTAAAAACTCACTTAACCCACTTGTTTTAATTTAGAGTAATTAGATCGACACAAAAACACTGCATAAACACATACTCCGATGTCCATTTTGACATTCTCATATACACTCGATGCGATAAAATGATTTTTGATGTGGGAACGCCTGTGCTATCGTATATTATTATACGACCAATATGAAGACATTGCTATGTATAAGAACACAAATAACACTCTTTCCTTTTAACACAGATGTAAACAATTGCTATCCCTTTTCTACATTTGAGAAGTTGTTTTCTTATCTCTGTCTAATTATTTCGATAAGAGTGCTATCTACTAATAAGTTGAATATTACACGTCACTTAGTTTTGCGCAGGTTATATCAATGTTTTTTTTTTTTTTTAATTCTGATATTAATATTAATAATTATTATTTACTAAAATGATTTTGATACAATAAATAAAAAAGGCATATTTTATATAATGTTAAACTTTAAAATTGTGACCACTAAACATTTATGGTAAAAAATTTAAACCGGGTATAAAAGCATTAATAAAATTAATGCTTTACTAAAATAAATTATTAAATATTAGAAACTGTAAGTTTTTTTTTATTATCACATAACTATATATGTTGGTGTATTGTTAAAAATAGACAGACATTTAAATAAAATACATCTTTAATGTTTGTTTGCTCATTGACATTAAAATACGGGATGTAAAGTTACGAGTTAAGAATTTACGCTTCCCAGAATAATGTTATAATGTATAAATCATTCTGAATACATCGAAATTCATTTGTATATTTTGACGTGAGCGTAATCGGTCGTGCATTTCCTATTTGTGTTAGCAAATTATGTTTTATGCAATTACGTGAGTAATGTATTAAGAATTGAATATTTTTATAAATAAGTGAAATTAACACGCAATCATGGCGTTGAGCGCCGTTGCGGAAGATTATTTTCGTTCCATGAATCCTTTAGCCTCAAAAATTCACGAAGATATTACTGAAGCAAAAAATTCATATGAAAACATTTGGGATACGCTCACGGACAAAGAAAAGGTAATTACAACAATTTCTCTTGTATTAAAACTGAAACAATATAGAATTAACATAGGATTATGTTTATAAAAAATTACAAAACTGTGGCAAATTTGAAAGTCCTTTTTTTTATTACAGGCGGAAATTATTAATGAATCGATCATTAAACCTGAAATAGTTCTCAAATATGCGTTGCTGGAAAGTTTGGAGTTCGATTTAAACGAACCACCAGTGCGGAAAGATAATTTAATGTCGTTCTTTGGGCGCGAACACGGGCTAAGAATGATACAAGATGAGAACACATCATATCGTGACGAACACTCCGCCCCTTTCATTTACCAGACGAAGAGTCAACTCAATCTGTGTGTGCTGAGCGAGCACAGAGTGACCAAAGATGTGAAATGTACGTCACCTCCACCAATAATGACGGAACTTGCATTATCTCACTCAAAAGTTGTTAATGAATTAAAAAACGCTTTAAAATCTCATGACGTATTAAAAAGCACTTTTAAAGATAAGGAACCTCATGACAGGGATGTGATATCTCCCACGGGCTTTATAAGCAAGTTTATGGGGAATTTTAAGAGTAAGGATGAGGAACGGGAGTGTTTAATGCCGTCTTTACCTCAGACTCAGATTGTGGCTTCTTCGGAGAACTTCTTCAGGACAAATTTCAAGAGTCCCCCTAATGATAGCAAGTTTGAAAAGGATTATAGGAGCAGTGTTGTTAAGTCACATAGCGGTAAGTACATTTGCTTATCTTCAGTTTTAAAAGTCTCGTGTATGTTTGGTAAACATATTTCTGATAGTAAATAAATAGATTTTATACTGAGAATTTCATTTATGTATTGGTGTAATTAGTTTTGTTTGCTCTGGTTTATGTTGAACGGGCTTTAAATATGACTAATTGCAATAGGTCTCCTTTCCTATTAAGGAGGAAGCTTTTTGCACCCCTAAGTAGTAAACATAAATAAAGCTCATCTAACTCAGATGTAACGAGAAAGACCACAGTGGTGTGCACTTGGAGAGGCCTATGGCCAGCAGTGGACAAAAATAGGCTGATGATGATGATGAACTTAGATATTTTTGTCTGTCTTTTGATTTTGAGTCCAAAATCATTAAATCAAATATTGCAACCCGTGTACCATCTCAGGACAACATTTATATAAATAATTTAATGTTTATAAATATTTCAAACGTAATATGATAATTATATATCGCAATAATGTAAATAAATGCAATGGTAATATGCGTATACATGTATAACAACAGGAAACACTTGTAATAATTTATGAACACAACTTTATTATCATGCCGTTAGTCTGCAGTCAGAATACTAACTATATAATGAATACAACTCTCACTGAATATAGCAATTGTATTTAATATAAAACTATAAGTTCTTTGACTGTTTTTTGGTTTATATAGCCACAGGTTCAAACATCCTAGTATCACACCCAAATTCTTTGACTCGTGTTTAGCTTATACAACCACAGGTCCTGAAGTCCCGGTATCAAACCCATAAATTCTCCATAATTCTTCTAGTAGCTTGTCAGAGTTATGGTTAATATTTCACAGTAATAAGACCTATGGGGATTCATGACAATTCACTATCAGGTGGCCCATTTCTCACAGAAATGTCGTAGTTATATTTATTAAATCAGAAACTACTAATCTTAATATATTGCTAGAAATAGAGCCCCAAAGTCTCCGTTGGTCGAATCCAGTCTTTAATAACTTATATTCTTCAATAATAATGGTATGAATCATATTAATTAAATACAATTAAATCATTATTTATACTGTATGCTTATTTATCATCTATATGATTTAAAATGTTTTAAATTAATAAGACATATGGAAGAATTACGGGCAAAACTTCATAATATTATTATTTATTGATAAGAAAGTTACATAAAACAAGATTCCTTTAACCTTATTTTAGCTGTCCACTTATGATTAGAAGTCATTTGGGATTGGGTGAACATACATAAGTAAAAGCCTGTAAATTTAGTCTTCCATTAAGGAGAGGGTTTGGAACATATTCCACCACACTGTTCCAATGCAGGTTGGTGGAATGTACATGCAGAATTTCGATGAAATTAGACACACACAGGTTTCGTCACGATGTTTTCCTTCACCGCCGAGCACGAGATGAATTATAAACACAAATTAAGCACTTATATATAGTGGTGGTTGCCTGGGTTTGAATCCGCAATTATCGGTTAAAACGCACGCGTTAACCACTGGGCCATCTCAGATTGTATACATACATACCAATCAAATAATGTACCTACCATAATATATTATTCTGAATGAAAAATCCAACTATAATTTTACAATAGAATTTCAAAACATACAATTATCTTGTATATGTGAGCTATTATTATTCAATCGCCGTCACATGTACTATTGTTTATAAATACATACCTCACGTATAGAAGGATATTATTAATATTTTGATGTTATGAAATAGGTAATACTAACATCTATATTGTAATCAGTGGCGTAGCTATCGTAGGGCCAGGTGGTGAACCAGGGCCCCGGAGTTCAGGGGGCCCTCTAAACTAAAACCTTAAGCTTCTGAAGCTAGAAAAACACGACCCTGCGCACAATTCTTATTTGGTATCTGTAATTTTAAACGGTAATTATTAGTTAAAGAGGGGGTGAGGGCCCGATTCTTTTTCTATGCACCGGGCCCTTTCCTCACCTAGCTACGCCACTGATTGTAAGTTCTTGAAGTAATTTCAAGGTAAAGTTAAATCCTTGCGAACGATGCCGCGGGATCAGCTTATATTAGTTATATTAATTACTAAGAACATGCGTAAGAATATACATACATCTTCCCGGCCGAATAGTGTGTACACACACCAGTTTTCATGATTCCCAACTGAGTCAATGTACAAAAACTTCATTCTTTTTCGTTTTCTATGTTGTCTTGAGTATGGTTGTTTGTGGTACCGTCGTTGCTTCTGATTTTCCATAACACAAGTGCGTTAGCTACTTACATTGGGATCACAGTGATATTTGTGATGTTCTAGGTTACATCACCTTTAAATTGAGGGACAAACACTTTTTTTTTAAATTGGTAGTTAGTGTTGGCCCTAATGACCTCTACAGGCGAGCTAAACAACTCAAGTCTTAAGATGAGAACCCACTTAAGGGACAAACATACAAAACAAAAATTCTTGTCATCCTTTTTTCGTCTAAGATGACCTTTGAAAGTTTTATCAAAATTAAACAGTTAATGAACGCATAGGGAACAAATATTTATTTTTTATTTATTAATTTAGCGGTAGAGATAAGTATCGTGTGATAGAAAACACACTTTAGGCGTTATCTGTGACAAAAACTTAACTTCAATAATACAATTGGCTAATTGACTGGTTTTTAAAATCCATTTTATATTATTTAGTAGAGGTTAAGGAACCCAGTAAAAGTATTTTTTTTTATTTCTAGTACATATTTGCCGAAAAATATCTTATTAAAAAATCCATATTTAAATAACGCGCGAAAACGCTACTTGGACAATATGGCGCTGCAAAGGGGTCGGTGACGTCACTTTGCTGTATTTTAATCTGTGGTACATATAGTAGAAAAGCAAGGTTTACAAGAAAGTGACTTCATCATAAGCCCGGCCAATCATGAGCGTTATGTGTCACGTGACAAACGTTTGAAAAAATGAATTTTTATTTATTGATTTCTGAATAAATTAAGTATTATTTTCAAGTTTCGTTAGTAAATAACTATTTTTTAACTCATAATATACAGTGATTACAATAATTCACAATTTATTTTTCGCATTGTCAAATAGCCTATTGCAGTAATTCTGACGCATGCTGTAATCGGCCTAGTGGGATGGAAGGTCGGATATAATACGCTATTTTAATAAGTCACGAAACATACAGTAATTGTTCAAGGAAATAATAATTTCACGAACACTAGTTTATATTATTTCATTTTACATTACATGACATTAACAGCCTGTAAATTTTCCACTGCTGGGCTAAGACCTCCCCTCCCCTTTGAGGAGAGGGTTTTTAAGTTATGGAATAACTTAAACGCTGTTCCAATGCGGGTTGGTGGAATACACATGTGGCAGAATTTCAATGAAATTAGATACATGCAGGTTTTACGATGTTTTTCTTTACCGCCGAGCATGCGAACCACATTCAGTGGTTGCCTGTGTTTGAACCCGCAATCATCGGTTAAGATGCACGAGTTCTAACCACTGGGCCATCTCGGCTCTACTATATTACTTCGGTTTTATTTAATTGATAACTTTCTATAACCTTGAGCTTCGATGAATCACATCTGACTGATGTCCTGAGAAGTTCATAAAGTTACGTATTTTGGCAAACAATCTTGATTTTTGACGTACACATACTGAGATGAGTCTCCGATTGATTCGAAGATATATTGTAATATGTTTGCACAATACTGCTCTAGTTTTAAATATGACATATATATTTACATAAATAAATTTATAAATAAAATGTCACTAAATTTATTATGTAATCTTTAAACGATTGATTTCTATAGGCCTTATTTGGTCACGGCAAGTTTCAGGAATCTTTCGTTAATTTTAAACACTTTCTGATTTAAATTACTCCTCTCTCTGGATACTCTAATTAAATAATATGTTTAATAGTTAAATAGTTACATATTATCATTTAATTAATTGATATAAAGTAACCTACTTTTCAAATGTGTGCCATTGCCATTGATTTTACGACTTTTAATTGAACAGTAATATTTTTATTTTGATTATATTTTACGAAAGAAGACCATATAATAACATGAATATCGTACGACACAACTTAGTTGTAGCATCGGCAAATTCAATAAAACCGATTACTGATGATTTATGCAACCAATAGAAATAGCTCCCTATCGCGCCATTCGACACTATTCGTCGCTATAGATTCTCGCGTCAGTTCAAACCGAGACAGCAAGTGCATGTAAATCGTCGTGTCAAATTGACGAGTACATTAGGTCATGTGATATTACAGATTATTACGATGTAAAAATTATATTCACATTAGAAATAAATGTTGATAATTTGGCATAGCGTAGTTACTTCGGATGTGATCGGTTTTAAGAATTTTGCTGATATAATAAAGACCCATCTTCAAGAAAACAGAAATTTGAAATAATTAACAATTTTTAGTTTTCAATATTTCTATTTTCCAAGTTTTTCTACAATCATCCTTTATCCTTATCGCTGTTAAGTTATTGTTTAATGAAGCATGTGTGGAGGAGTACGATAAGCAAACTAAATGTTTTGTAAATACACATTTAAAATATATACAAGTATGAAAACATACAATGTTTGAATCCGAACCAGTAATGATTTCTCATGTCTTAATTGTGTTTATAATTCATCTCGTGCTCGGATAGCGGATGTGTGAGCAAAATTCTAACATGTGTAGGCGCCAAGCCACGTTGGAGCATCTGTGATGTGTCTGTGATTTCATAATTAGAGATATTATCTTTATCTCTTGTCCAGTAAAACAGTACAGTAACAGCCTGTAACTTTCCCATTGCTGGGCTAAGGCCTCATCTCCCACTGAGGAGAGGGTTTGGAACATATTTAACCACGCTGTTCCAATGCGGGTTGATGGAATGCATATGTTGCAGAAATTATACACGTGCAGACTCTTAATTAAATTGAATTAGATTCTTTGTCCGATGGCTCAAAATGTTTAAATATGTAAATAGTTACATTATTATAGGAAGTATTCTTAAGAGGGTATATTTGTACAGTTATGTACGTGTATGTTGCACAACTGTGCAAATTCGACACCTGTGGAGGAAGGTATTGTGTCACTTAAACTTGAAAATATACTGGTTCGTTCAAAACGAAACCTAAGTACTGACAGTACTAATGCTTAGGTCGTGATCCGAATTTAATCACTATCATGCAACCGCCAAAAGCTACACAAAGTAACACACAAGTAAACTTAACAAAATATGTCCAATATAAAACTCCGTATTTATCACAATCACTTTCTTTATATTTCTCTTGACTTTTGCACACATTTTTATTGTTTATAAAATTTATAAAAATAAATTGAAAAATAATAATTTTTAACGTTAGATAAATGACGGCTTACATTTGAATAAAGATTACTCATATTTACCAACTTGAATTAAAGTCATATTTGTACAGTACAGCCTGCGAATGTTTCACATTTCCTGAGCTGAAGTGATATCTCTCTTTATCGTACTTATTGAAACATATATGTACATAAGCAAGTTTGGTGTAGAGACGTATATATATGTATTTGAGAGTTAACGAAAATTAATTTAGTCCGCGATTCAATCACGAGCCTTGTTTGACCAATAATATGATTTTTTCTTTGATTTCTATAATAATTTAAAACATTAATTATAATATAATAACTTAAATCACACGGTACATCACTCCGAGGTCCCGGGTTGGATTCCTGGCCGAGTCGATATAGATTATCATTAGTTTTCTATGTTGTCTTGAGTCTGGGTGTTTGTGTTACCGTCGTTACTGATTTTCCATAACACACGTGCTTTAGCTATTTACATTGGGATCAGAGTAATGTATGTGACGTTGTCTCAAATTTATAAAAAAAAATCAAACTCATATATATTTATCTGCTGTTAAGTTCGTAATAAAATAAACAATCGCATCTATTCCGTTATGTTCCGTTGTTTGTTTTATTATTCGTCGGTCAGTGGAGCATGCCTTATCTCTGTTTAATTAATTACGGTACGACTCGTTACTCATACGTAGATTACCTTCTGTGTGATGGTCTCTGCTAATTTGTACAATTACTACTAGTTTACGCTCACGTTTTGCCCGCATTTGAGAGAAGAGGGGAGCGGTGTTGTTGCAGGTGTTGGGTAGCAATTATATCCAGACTGTAAATGTACAACAGCCTGTAAATTTCCCACTGCTGCGCTAAAGCCTCCCCTCCCTTTTGAGGAGAAGGCTGGGAATATCTTCTACCACGCTGTTCCAATGCGGGTTTGTGGAATACACATGAGGCAGAATTTCTTTAAAATTAGACACATGCAGGTTTCCAAACGATGTATTCCTTGACCGCCGAGCACGAGATGAATTATAAACACAAATTAAGAACATGAATGTTCAGTGGAGCTTGCCTGGGTTTGAGCCCGTAATCATAGGTTAAGATGCACGCGTTCTAACCACTGGGCTATCTCAGCTCTTCTATACCAAGAGAACCGTTAATTATTTCGTGATAAATAAGTATCAATGCCTATCTATTTCTGTGCCAAATTTCATTCAGATCAGTTTAGATGTTCTAAGCTTTTAGGAGTGTTTAAGTGACAAACGTCCATCAAAACTTTCGCATTGATTATATTTATAAGATGAACATATTTCTTCGCGAACTCAATTTTGACTTTGCTCCGTTAACTTGCTAAAAAGAACGTGATTAATATGAGTCTGTATACATTTTGCCTTTGTACATTAATACATTGCAATATTGAAATAAGTAAGATCGTGTTATGACCCATATTACATGCATATATCATTGGAATTAATTAACATGACTGTTTTTAAATGTTGAAAAAGAGTCTAAGTCTAAACTACTGAGTTTCTTAACAGTTTTTCTCGGTAGATTCTTGGTACTTTCCAAAACGGTGGTAGCTTCACTTAATATAGTTGTTAAATGACCATTCAAAAGTGCTTGTAAAAGCCTTCTTGAATAAAGTATATTTTGATTTTGATTTCTAGGCAAAGACTTTCTTGAGGAGATGATTTGAAACTTATTCCACTCTGCTTCAATGCAAGTTAGTGCATATACGGTACATTTTTTTCCCGAACAACAAGAGATATCTACATTATAAACACATGAAAATTGAAACTCGAAAAGTTCGGTTAATAACGTAGTAGCGAAGCGCCGTCATGGATTGTAGAAGTTATTATATAAAATAAGATATTATATTATTTTAACTAGCTGCCTAGCCCGGTTTCGCATGTTTTTTTTTCATGTATGTGTGTGTGTTTTTTTTTTCATTACGACATCACATTAGAAAGTTCCAAAATTGTCAGCGTTTCTCCACTATATTGTCCATGTATTATATATAAAAACCTTCCTCTTGATTCATTCTATTTACTTAAAAAAACCTCATCAAAATCCGTTGCGTAATTTTAAAGATCTAAGCGTACATACAGGCAGCGGTAAGCGACATTATTTCGTTCTGTGTAAAGATTAATATGTTTCCTTTTTCAGATCTCTCGGAGGAGAACAGAGGCTTGCTGTCCTCTAGTCAGGCGTCTTCGGGCACTGACTTCCAGTCAACGGAGACCCTGACGGAGACGAGTACACTACCAAAGACAGGTTACGATTTCCTAGATAACTGGTAATATATGTATTCGTATATTATGTACGTTGTTAAAACCTAGCCGCAATACGTAAGGCCTTTGATATACTCTCAATACACAATCGAATATTCCGTTTGAATATCGAATGGTAGCAAATGTCATTCGATAGTCTGTGCAGTTTTGGAAAATACCAAACTCGTAACTTTTTGATATTTTATTAAAAGTACTCTTAATTGATACTATCAAGTGTGAAATTAATGTAAAAACTGTTTGTTTTATCGAAATGTAAAATTTGATTCAAAAGTAGGAGTAGATTCTAAAGAAAATTTACTTCTGTACTCAGTGATAGAAAAATATTCAAAACGCCCTCAGTTTAATACATTAATTTTAAGTAGTATTACAATGACGTCATAAAACGTCGAAATGAGAATAAAAAATCCTGGCAATTACGTGTGGTAAAAGAGCGTAATTATCATTACTAGTTTTCAGAACAACTTTTTAAATTTTAAGGCTAGATACGATTATGAAATACGTAAAATGACATATTGTCCGGCTGAGAGAATGTTACGTCTGTCGAATGGACGATGGAAGTTTGAAGTGGCAAAGACTTTTTTTATGGTATAGGTTGGCGGACGAGCATATAGGCCACCTGATGGTAAGTGGTCACCATCACCCATAGACAATGACGCTGTAAGAAATACTAACTATTGCTTACATCGTCAATGCGCCACCAACTTGGGAACTAAGATGTCATGTCCCTTGTGCCTGTAGTTACACTGGCTCACTCACCCTTCAAACCGGAACACAACAATACTGAGTACTGTTATTTGGCGATAGAATAACTGATGAGTGGGTGGTACCTACCCAGACCCAAGTAAATTGAAGATAAAATATCATTATCATTTATTTATCCTACTAATAAATTCTAAATGATATGAGGCAACTTGGCTCCTAATTAAATAATTATTAGAAACAAATAACTTTGGACGTCATATCGCGCTATTATTTATGTTTCTGTTTACTAATGTAATAATGAAATGTATTCACGACCAAGTGTCAAACGACAGCAACGCGTTCTCTCGGCGAACGGAAATAATATATCATTCATTGAGATGTAATGTTACGAGAACAGAAAATAACCTTAGTTGATTAATATAGTAAAATTGTTTCATCTTCGTCTAATCTCGTCCTAGTTTTATCACCCCAGTATTAAAATATAATAATTTTATATACGATATGTTATTGTGAATTTATAATGATATATAACACGAATTAAAATTAGAAATATTTTTTTTTTATAAATTAACACGTGTTTTTTATATTGTATACAAGTTTTTTTTTATCTGTAAATACTCATAACAAATCATTGGTATTGGCGGGAAAAAGTTTTTAAAGTTGATTTTTCTTCTATAATGGTGATTCGATATTGTTTGTGACGCATTTATGCATAACTGCTGGAAAATCATTTGTGCCCTATATGATTTGAGAAGACATTGTCATTAATAACAGCACGCATCAGTTTAAACTTTAACCGTCGATCTGCCATAGGACAATGCGAAAAATAAATTGTCAATTACTGTAATCAGTGTATATTATGAGTTTAAAAATGGTTATTTATTAACGAAAGTTGAAAATAATACTTAATTTATTCAAAAATCCATAAATAAAACTGCATATTTTCAAACGATTGTCACGTGACACGAAACGCTACCGAATTTTTCACGGGGAATGTTCCGAGGAATTGTTCGGATTAATCCCGGCTGCTGAATTTCACCTTCGGACATCTCGTCAAAATTCTAAGTTTCACCCGCACCTCCTTGATGTCCGAAAATCCACAACAGCGCGATTTCTTAGACATTTTCTGCCTCGCACAACCACTCTGTGGAACCAGCTTTCGCCGGCGGTTTTTCCGAACCGATACGACATGGGAACCTTCAAGAAAAGAGCCTACTCCTTTCTCAAAGGCCGGCAACGCACCTGCAAGCCCCCTGGTGTTGCAGATGTCCATGGGCTGTGGTAGTCACTTTCCTTTAGGTGAACCTCCTGCTCGTTTGCCACCTATTCCATAAAAAAAAAGAAAAAAAAACGCTCCTTATTGGCCGGGCTTATGATGAAGTCACTTGCTTGTTAATATCGCTTTACGATATGTACCACAGATTAAAATTGACGGGCAAGTGACGTCACTGACCCCATTGCAGCGCCATATTGTCCAAGTAGCGTTTTCGCGCGCTAATTAAATATGATATTTTTCGGAAAATGTGTACTAGAAATAAAAAAATCTACTTTTACTGGGCTCCTTAACCTCTATTAAATAATATAAAATGGATTTTAAAAGCCAGTCAAATAGCCTATTATTATTGTATTTCCAAATATAACAAAAATAATTGGAATAAATTTGAATCGTTTCGTATAATAACAAATCGACAAGCTCAGTAGATATTACTCAATACATACGTCCTGTACGTATTGCAGTTTTTACTGAATGCCGCTATTAATGCAATGATCCTCTAAATATTTAACTTCCGAGCAAAATGTTTTCTATTTAAGTAAAGTAGCGTTTATACCGCTTCAGTATAAATTAAGCTCATTAAATATTAGCGGTGCTAACCCAGCTATGTATTGACCTACAGTCGGCCATCTTAAATGCGTCATAAGACTCGTCACCTTTCTAAGTAAGCCTTATTCAATGATTCGTTATATCGAGGCGATATGTAATCTCATTAAAAGACTGTTTGTTTATAATAAGTGTTATTTATGTGACGTATTATAATGTAATTCAACAGTGATTATGAATTGCACGTAGGGTTGCCATCTCTAAAATTTGGAAAACATATCAACACTTATAAACATATTCAATGTAATAAAGAACAATTGAAAATGTCATAAATTACCTTTTTTTATTCATTCATTATATTGTCTTCTCCATCGCACGTGACATTGGCGAAATACTCTGTGCCCTCTTGGCGCAAAGAAAAGCCATTAAAAAAAAACAATTAATTCATTATTTCAATAAAATAGTATCATATTACAATTTGTTACAAATTGTTTATATAAATAAAACAAATCCGGTGCTACCCGGACGGATGGCAACCCTAATTGCGCGTAATATATGTACTTGTAACGCAGAGGCTCATACAATAAAAACTCTCTCATATAAAGTAAAGTTACACTGGATTACTTCAAACCAAAACAACAATATTAAGTATTGTTGTAAAGCTGTTGACTATATGATTGAGTTGTGCTAGACTGGCTTGCAGTATAAATATGTACGGTTTCAGAAGTTTCACAGCCGTTTTTGAAATCGCGCATGCGCAGTCTTGTCTGTAAAGGCCCGTATTCTCCAGTATTCGTAACTTGACAACTTAAGAAGCCTTTAGCGTTTAAGTAATTACGTTGTGGTTCATACAGCTATTCTATAAGAACTTACTCGAATCTCACCACAGACTATAACAAGTCAATAAGTTATACCATAAATTGACAGTAGTTTCAGTATAACATTGATATACATGTAAAAATAGAGTATCATAGTAATCAATTTGCTACTAGTGTACAAAATTTAATTGAGTTTGGTTTCCTTAATCGTACCGATCAATCTCTTATGTTTCTTCTGCATTCTACGTAACAATGGCTGAATATCGGGACAACTAAAATCCAAGAATTGAATTGAAGCCGGTTTTCAGTTATAAGAGTGACTTCTTACAGAATAGTTAGCTGTTTGTTCTTTTCTTTTTATTGTAATCGTCGCATGCTCTCGTTTTTCACTGCATTTATTTTTTACCTACAAAAATGTGCTATTAATTGTAATAATAAATATACTATAAATAACAAGTTTTGTTTTATTTTCTTTATATGTGTGTATGAATGCTTTATTGATCAATATATTTAATGTATTTAAAATTATATATTTCAAAGGCTCATATAGCTCATTGTCTAAATAAATTGGTAAATTCAGCAGAAAAAAGCAATTAATTTTATATACATTTATTAGATCCCTTAATTAATTTTTATTATGTATTGAAATCAAATTTCACATATTCGAATAACAGCCAATAAGAACTCCTTTACAGTATTACTGTATCGTTTTTGATGCGACTAGTAACCAGAGATGATCATCCCCTTTTCCACTTGATCAGCCTTCTCCTTGCCGGTCAGCATTTCAATCAGTTTCAGTCCAAACCAGTAAGCAGTGCCGGGACCCTGGTAAGAAATATGTTACATATTAGAATTATATTATGTTAACAAAATAATGTATGATATCAAATCGGAAACGTTATGTCTATTTCATATGGAAAATTATTGACCAGTTTGATACGTTACGGCTACGAAATTATTTCGAGTTATATGATTGTTTAGACAGTTTTAGTTAAGAGAAAATTTCAGGGTATCAGCTTGGCTTTATTAGTAGCCTATTTTGGCAATAAAATACAACAACAACAGCCTGTAAATTCCCACTGCTGGGCTAAAGGCCTCCTCTCCTTTTGAGGAGAAGGTTTGGAACATATTCCACCACGCTGTTCCAATGCGGGTTGGTGGAATACACATGTGGCAGAATTTCTATGAAATTTGTCACATGCAGGTTACCTCACGATGTTTTCCTTCACCGTTGAGCACGAGATGAATTATAAAGACAAATTAAGCACATGAATCAGCGGTGCTCGCCTGGGTTTGAACCCGCAATCATCGGTACGATATGCACGCGTTCTAACCCCCTCGGCTCCAATAAAATACAATTATAACTGAATAACTTTAATAAATATGATTTTATCTGTTTTCGGATAGATTATCATTACGAATATGCGATTGATTCGTTAACAGTTACGGAAGCTCCCTGACTCATATCTAACGTAAAGTACATACATTAAAATACCATGACAGATGACTAATACCATCCAAACCATCAATCCAATGACTTTGGTTTGTGATGCTGCTTCGATAAAACACGTGCAATCAGATCAAAGAAATAATAATAACAATAATTGTATACAAAAATAGCAAAGAACCTGAAAATGGCCAGCTAAGATGAATTATCAGGAGGCCCTTAGAAAAAATCCCAAACATCCAGCGGAGTAAGACTCACTACAGTCTTAAAAACTGCAAATTTCCCACTATAAGACTTGAGGGGTGGGCGATATTCCAATACATAACATAGTCTGGCAACTACGAAATTGATTCCCTTAACTAACACAGACTAAACATACAATGAACATTTGACCATGTGATAGTTTATCTTAGAGTAATTCTCGTCTGATTGGTTTGTCAAATTAGACCAGCTTGATGACTGGCTTCTCACGAGGAGGATGACCCCAAAACTACTTGGTGGTAGAGCTTTGTGCAAGCCCGTCTGGGTAGGCACCACCCACTCATCAGTTATTCTAACGCCAAATAACAGTACTCAGTATTGTTGTTTTCCGGTTTGAAGGGTGAGTGAGCCAGTGTAACTACAGGCACAAGGGACATAACATCTTAGTTCCCAAGGTTGGTAGCGCATTAACAATGTAAGGAATACTTAATATTTCTTACAGCATCATTGTCTATGGGTGATGGTGACCACTTACCATCAGGTGGCCCATATGCTCGTCCGTCAACCTATACCATAAAAAAAAAATGTGATAGTGTAGCAACACTGACCCTGCTGGTGACGATATTGCCATCCACGACCACCCTCTCGCCCTCCACGTAGGTGTAGTCCGATGTGATCTTGTCCTTGGTGGTCGGGTAGGATGTGACGCGCTTGCCCTTCGCCACTCCGTGCGCTACGAAGGCCGTGGGCGCTGGAACACATAACAAGAACACATCAATTAATTGACAATAGGATATTTGACAAAGCGAAAAATAAATTCTGAATTATTGTAATCAGTGTATATAATGAGTTTAAAAATGGTTATTTACTAACGAAAGTCGAAAATAATACTTAATTTATTCAAAAATCCAAAAATAAAAATGCATTTTTTAAACGTTTGTCACGTGACACAAAACGTTCCTGATTGGCCGGGTTTATGATGAAGTCACTTTCTTGTACCACAGATTAAAATACAGGAAAGTGACGTCACCGACCCAATTCCAGCGCCATATTGTCCAAGTAGCGTTTTTGCGCGCTATTTAAATATGGAATTTTTAATATGATATTTTTCGGCAAATATGTACTAGAAATAAAAAACACAACTTTTACTGGGTTCCTTAACTTCTACTAAATAATATAAAATGGATTTTATAAACCAGTCAAATAGCCTATTAATATATAAGTGACATCAAGACTGATGGTAATCAATAATCTCCTTACTTTCTCAGAGTAACATCAATAATTATTTCTAATAAATATTCACTTATATGACCAATGTTATAAAAATGTTGGTTGATTGCACTAAGAGCCTTTCTCTGTTTTTAGTAGTATGTAATTTTACTATTATTTTTTAATCATGTTTAAGAAAGATTCACAAGGCGGCCTTATCACTAAAACAGTGACCTCTTCCAGGCAATCTTAAGTTAGAGAAAAGACACAGATATAGGAAAAGATAGAGGTGTACAAAGCAGATATAAAATAAAATATAAATATAGTAAAAACTTCGTAAGGTTTCACTATACATGCCTGTCAGTCCGTAAGTCAGCCTTACTAAAGATTAATGAATAAATAAAAATTCTTTTAATGATAGTTTATGTCTCTCACCGGCACATATCGCGGCGACTATCTTCCCGGACTTCTCGTGTTCCTTTAGCAGAGTACCCACGACGTCAGATTTGGAGAGACGCTCGGAGCCCTCCAGTCCACCAGGAAGGATTACCTAGAATAAGAAAATACAACTCTCATTCATATTGCATAAAATTATACACAACAAGGTTAAGTGCTGCGACCATTTACATCGAATATCTCTTACTGTTCCTCGCAAACATCCCCGAAGTTACATAACAAAAATATTCCATACTCCTATCACGAAAACTCGTCTTGGAAAACTGGCTCCGATAGTGCGCATATGTGCTCGACATAATGAATTGGCAAAAGTTATACATGGCATTGACATCTTTCAAGATAGCTTCATTACTTTTAGAAAAAAGCTCATGGATTACTTTTTGTTAGCTAAATAGTGCGTTAAATTCCTGTTGTTTTTTGTTTTTTTATTTTTTCTTTTTTTTCTTTATTTTTTGTTTTTCTGTTATATTATTTAGTTATTATGTTTATAAACAACGATAGCATAGGTCAATTTTTTTTTAAATTGTATAATATATTTTAATTTCAACTTTAAACAAATATGTTGACACGATACATACATATCAGAAGTTGTTTTTCTTTTTTGAATGTTGTGTAAGCCATCAATTAATATGTATATTGTTAGTGTACTTATTAAATAAATAAAATAAAATAAAAAATACAAGTATTACAAGAAAATCATTCGAATCAAAAACAATTTTATAACAGGAGATTATGAAAATATTTAAAACTTGATATGTATAAAATAAATATAAGTCATATGCCTGGCCTAAAGTCTTCCTTTCTTCGAATTTGGTTTACTAAAATTTTGAAATTAAATAGCTAATTTCGAAATATTAGTAAAGCCAATAATCCCAAAATAATTATCATCAAATGATTGAGGGTATATACCTATATAAAAAGCAAAAACAAAATACAATCAATTTACCATTAAACAAATTAAAATAATATATATTCAGATGAAATGAAACAATAACAAAAATACTTTTTGTATAAGTATGCCTGTATCTAGACTCAGGTTGTTATAATTCAAGATTGATTATACAATAATTGTAAATACTAATATCAGGGTAAAAGCTATCTAAAATACTGGTAGAGATGAAATATTGATAAATAAAAAATGCTGTATTGTAAAGTTACATCAATAAAATTAATTTGATTTGATTTTATTTTGATCATGGTAGGTAATTACATTTATCAACCATAATTTTATGAGTGGTACCAGCCTGCTGGCTATCATAGATATAATAAAGAATAAACATAGCTCAGAGCCCACTATTGGGCTCAAAAAGGTTTTTGTAATTAAAAAAATATGTACTTTATATTTTATATATAAATAGAAAAAATGTCATACAGCATCATACTGAGGATTTTCAGCCAGTGCAGCAGCCAATGATTTGTCTGGCACGAGTGTTACTTGTCTAGAGCATAGAACAGGGGCCTCTCCGTCTAATCCAGCGAGGGTCACTGTCACCTGGGAACAAGGTTGGATATTAAGTAGCTATGAATAGATAGCTATCTTATGTTGTCTTCTGTATCTCTTTCAGCCTCTCTGTATGCAAATTACATTAAACGAATATCATATTTAAGTACTTTTGAATCTTCAATATTTAAAATATTGTTAATAAAAATAAAAAAGGTCCATGTGTGCTATATGATTCAAGATGGCCAATCTCCACATCACTGAAGATCTGCTGATTAGTCAATAAAAAATAGTAAACTACCTACTACAAACAAATTAAAAATTAAGTAAAAAGGGATGGGTAACTGTGAGCCTGTGTATGTTATGAAATATATAATAATATATAAAAGATGATTTAAATTTAAAACTACATATTCATAATATACATTCTATCACGAAAAAGTAAAAAACTCAGTTGTTGCATTTTTCCATTACACATAAACAAATCACATGTAAAAGTCAGCAATCTTTTTTCACATCTTTTGTTAATATACAATAGAAGACTCACACCGCCCCTCCTCAGCATATCAACAGTAATGACTGTCTCCATCTCTTCAGCACCTTGAGACAGAATCATTAGTGCTGTTTTTGACATTGTTGATGATGAGAATGACCTGTAACATACATAGGTTATTATAAGTAATATCAATACATAATCTAATTGACGCCTGCTTTTCTCACGTTTTAAGGGTAGTGGTAGGTGTAAGGCATAAAATAGTATCGAATATCGTTCTTTGGAAAATGCAAATTTTAAGAAATTCGGTATAATAGTATGGCCGTTATAGACCGATATACCGATAGAGTTACTTTCGCATTTAAAATATTAGAATAGAAGTATAAATTAGCTAATAAGAACCTGGCTGGCTCCGAACTTGTCTATTAAAATAAATAAGTATTTTTAAAAAAATAGTGTTTTTTTTTTAACGAAAGGCCGGCTAAGGTTATATTTAAATTCATAGACTACGTAGGTATTTGAAATTAAAATAGGGTAAAATATATTAAGACTTACTTAGGTTGCAGCCAAACAAAATCAGCAGTATATTTAGTGGTCAAAGCTAATTGTGATATCGATTTATGATTTTTCGTACTAAATCGTTTGAGTAGAAACACAAACATTAAAGTGTGATAATTGACAGTTAACGTCAAGGTCAAACAATTTTATCAAAATTTTATAGAACAAGAACTTTGATTACGTAATTCAAGAGCCTAACATATAACTGATTATATATAACTACATTATGTCTAAAAATAATACTTTTCACAAATATATTTATTTTTATGATAAATACTTTTAAATATTAACATTAAGTCTATGTTTGGATATTTTTTTAACATAGGTATTATTTTCTTATATGGTAATCGTAAAACCAATGACAAAAACGACAGATGTTCGTTGACGGAAATTCTATAATGTCTATGGCCAGCTTCCTTTCTTTTGCTCGCTAACGTCAAGCGAACAAAAAAAATATTCTTTTTTTGTTTTATTACTTTTACGAATAAACTTGACCTTTATAAATGAATCATGTAATTTCTCAACTCCGCTAACATTTGGTTTTTTCCTATAATTTTTTGTGATTGTTTTCAGTTATTAATAAGTGTAAAAAACATTGTTAGGTTAGGAACTAGACGTTATAAAAAACCCATAATTCTCATGTATGTCAATTAAAATATATTAAAGTAAATATGGATTTCGTAAAACGAGAAGACAACAATATATTCGATGAGGAAACCTACAAAATGTACTTGGAAACTGTAAGTAATAAAAAAACTTTTCGAAACTTGTTCAAGATTTAAAACTTTTTAGTACTTCGCTAATGATACAGGCTTAAATTATCACGAACCCAATGTAATATAAATTTAAATAATTATATTGCTTTTTATGCTCACTAAATTAAAAAATAATACGTAATAGAAAAAATAGACGATTATTTTTTTATCTGTACAGGATAAAATGTTTTAAAAATTAACTTTAAAACAAAATAATCCCTATCTTTTAATTTTAAACTTTTAAAAGCGAATTTCCTTCTTAACTAGTTATCTTACTCTACGTCAATTTCATTAAAGTATTGTTTTATTTCAGTTGCAGAAATCCCATATGATAGACACACCAGACTACCAACACACCGCAATATCTATGGAACAGCTGCACCAAGCTATGCAGTCGTCCCTCAACTCCAGCTCACTCGTTCACAACTTCCAACTGCCGTTATCACCAAGACAAATGTCCACACTCATGCTAAAAACCAACCATATAACAAGATCACTAAATTTCAACGAGCTACCATCACATTTACCAAAAAATCTGACCATGGAAATGGAGCTGATTTCTCTACCAAACGATTTACCTCATAATCTCCGGCACGATGATATGTTAACGCAAAACTTGTCCAGGAATCTAGATATAACACTAGCAAGGTCGATGAATAATGAATTGGAATTACAGAACACTCTATCTCATGTACAGAGCTTACAAGACCATGAGTTATCAAGAAATATCGGTGCAGAGTTAAACCATAGTCTAAGTAGAGTCAATGAATTATCACAAAATATGGGTCGTGATATTCCACATGAGCTGGGGAATGAAATTGATTTGTCACACTTGAGTCGGCAAAATTTAGAGCCCGATGTTATATTAAGTCAAGAAGATTCTAGAAGAAGTCACTCGGTCCAAGCCGCTGTTGATAGTCATTTGTTGGAACAACAGTTGGTACATAGATTGGAACAAAACATGGCCCTCAGGTTGGACCAAACGTTAGATAGATTAGACCAACCATTAACCCAACGTATTGACCAAACATTAGCTCAGAGATTGGATCAGAATTTACCACAAAGATTAGATCAAACATTGGCTCAAAGGCTGGATCAAAGATTATTTAATCCGAACTTATTACACGAGCAAAAGCTGGAACCAAATGAACATTTGTATTCAGTTGCATGTCATATAAAATCTGAACAAGAGGACGATGGGTATTTCTATGACAATATGAACCAAGGCATGTCAAACGCTGGATTAAATGGTAAGAATGATTTTTCTTTTAAACAAAATACTCTAGGATTCATAAGTATATGAATATTAATGAATTACAATTGAGATTATTATTTTTATTGCCGAGAACATAATAAACTGCATTTATTTTCATTGTATCTTCAAGGATTAATTCAAAATTTGTGTTGGTATTTTTATATATTTTATCAGACATCAATTCATAATAAACTCATCCAAATTAATCCAGTAAAAAGTTATTATGCATGGTCATAGACAATATATGTTTATAAACACTTTTTAAAAAAAGAACAATACACTAGTTGCATATGATGTGTAAAATCTCACAGATAACCTTTTTAACAAGCAACATTAACATTATATTATATCTAACGGGCAACCCTAGCTCGCGCGCTCATTGGTCGAATTAAATAGCGCGCGCTTCACCGGTTATCCGTTACAAACTTCCGTCCCTTGTCGCGAAATCATACATAACGATAGTAGGACAGCGAGGATAGATGTCATATTTATAAAATGTAAATTACAAGAAATAATATATAACACGATTTTAGTAAAGATGTAAAAATATTCAATCGTACAAGAAAATACGTCGTTTCTTTTTTTTTTAACGTGACGCAAACCCTTGACATCCATGATATTTTAATTAATTTGAAATTAAAGAACACAGTGAATGGTGTAAATAAATGTATCTTCGTGGTCGAGTAGTGTGTACACCGGTTTTCATGGGTACGCCACTCCGAGGTCCCGATTTCCCCGTCGATGTAGAAAAGTTCATTGGTTTTCTATGTTGTCTTTGGTGTGGGTGTGTGTGGTACCGTCGTAACTTCTTATTTTCCATAAAACAAGTGCTTTAGCTACTTTGGTATCAGAGTAATATACAGTCAGAGTAAGAAAACCTTCGTCAGTTTTCAAATTCATTCCTTTATCAAGTCTAAAACTCTTAGTACCTTTCGAATCTAAACATCAAATCACTGCGACGCAATATGTCATTCTCGATCGGTAAAGCAGATTATCGCTCATACCGAGCACACGAAAATAGATCTTAAGGTGACGAACCTTTTCTAACCCCGACTGTACATGTGTGATGTGGTCCAATATTTATTTATTTTATACACACAAAAGCGTTATCGTCAACTCTCCTGGGTGATGCCCATAGGACCACGACAAAACCGCTAAACCGAATTTGATGAAATTTGGTATGAAGCAAACTCCAAGAAAGGACATAGGACTTTTTTGCCTAGCACATGACAACCAATACCCTAAAACGCGCGCGAAGTAGTTCCTATGACAATAAAAAGCTTATTTTTCTGTATGAACCTTCTGCAATTAAAATTGTCTGGTCATCAAATAAAAAAGGGCTGTATCAACTATAAATATCTAGTTTTTTATCCATTGGACCACCTCGGCCCTAGTGACAATGATTAAGCTAATGACACAATACACCGAGTATTGGGAATTACCCACAGATAACATTTATCGTAATGAAAATAGATTTGACTAATATCATAATAATTGACAATGTTTATCCTCTTTTGATTTTGATAATTCGTGCTTGTGTCATAGCCGATGTTGTCCAGTGGTTAGAACTCGTCCATCGTAACCGATGATTGCGGGTTCAAACCCAGACAAGCACCACTAAATATTCATGTGCTTAATTTGTTTGTTTGTATCATCTCGTGCTCAGCGGTGTAGGAAAATATGGAAACATGTATGTATCTAATTTCATAGAAATTTTGTCCTACGTGTATTTCACCAAACCACATTGGAACAGCGTGGTGGAATTTGTTCCAAATCCTTCACCTCAAAGGGAGAGGAGGCCTTTCTTTACGCGTGAATGTGTTATTACAATATGTGTGTTAGCTTCTTATTTTAATGTTATAAATGTGTTTGTTTATTTTTTATTATGCTTTACAAAACAGTAAAGAACGTAGGGCATCTAACAACTGCCCCTCCCCCTCCATAAACGAAGCTGCGGGCGAGTACTAGTTTAATATAAATCTTTAAATTAACAAAATAAAAGTACCACTTAAAGCCTACTTAACTAAAAATTTTTTTTTTTTAATGGAAATTTAGTCTATGGTTCCCTCAACTTCTATATGAATTGAATCGCAATGAATGAAAAGTTATTTATACGCCATTATGTAATTACGCGTCAGATAACATATGTTTAGAGTCAGTGTTATCATTTCTCAAGATATACAAGGCCAGAGAAATTTATAAACAATAGTTATATATATGTAAAATACTACACACAAACTTTCTAAGAACACGTTATTTTATATGTGGGGTGTCAAGATGTAGACCTATGCTTATATATATTTTTACAACAACAAATATTGATTTATAGTCACTACACTCTTTACATCCAAATCTGTTCAGGCATTTAAATATATGGAATAGAGAAATTCATACACATATACGAGAGAGAGATATTAGTGACACGAGATGGCCCAGTGGTTAGAACGCGTGCATCTTAACCGATGATTGCGGGTTCAAACCCAGGCAAGCACCGCTGATTCATGTGCTTAATTTGTCTTTATAATTCATCTCGTGCTCAGCGGTGAAGGAAAACATCGTGAGGAAACCTGCATGTGACAAATTTCATAGAAATTCTGCCACATGTGTATTCCACCAACCCGCATTGGAACATCGTGGTGGAATAGGTTCCAAACCTTCTCCTCAAAGGGAGAGGAGGCCTTTAGCCCAGCATATACTCTATTCAAACTTTAAGAGGAAAAAATTGTTTATTTTGCATAAACAACATTTGATGACAAATTGACGCGATATCATTGTGCGAGAGGTATCTATGATTCTCGTTATGGATTTACGAAAAAAATGGCGTTTTGAACGTCACCGAAACTTAGTCCAGCAGTGGACCGTGTACGGGCTGTTACATAACTATTTTGTGTACACAATTTATTACCTTATTTAGTTTTACCCTTGATTTGTTTTATTTTTCGTCGTTATAATAACTTTTGACATATTTTTTAAGTGTTTTGATTGTGATATGCTTTTTGTCTTATTCGCTATACACATAATAATATGTGGAGCATATAATAATTCAATTAAAATAAAAGATTATTTAGAATAGACTGATATTATCTCCTCCTCGCCTTGTATTAAAGGCATGAGGTAGACTAAATAACCTTCGCATAATCTATGCTTATCAATAAAATATTTAATTTTATTTTTTCAGGTGAAATTCCCCAACAAGCGGACCACAGTCAGCCGAGTTCGAACCTCCATCACGATCAAATATACTCCCTGTATAACAATCAAATACCCATACCGGCTTTAAATCCAATAGATCTATACTCCCGCCAACAGAACTACGTCCAAAACTACATCACCGACGTCTCTCGAGAAAATCCTCAAAACTTAGTCGTCCATAGACAATTTGACAACTCAAGTCCGTATACGGAGGAGTTTAAAAAGTTACGTCAAGATGGCGAAGGCGGGAAAAAAGATTCGAAAATCGAAGAGCCGAAGGAAAATCTAAAACCGACCGATCAGAATAAAATGTATTACGAATATTCGAATGATTATATCGTAGCCGAGAAGAATGAAAACGATCCCAGTTCGAATAATAAAATATCGGACGAGTTGTCGATGAGTATAAAGGGCGAGTATGTCTGTTACAAATGCAACGAAGTCTTTCCATCGAAACGCTTGTTGAAACAGCACGCGAAGACTTGCGAAAACGGCGAGAATAGTGAATTAGAAAAGTTGGGTAAATTCAGTTGTAGCCAGTGCGCTTATCGCTGTCAATCGCCGGCGATATTGAAGATACACGAACGGACGCACACCGGCGAGAAACCCTATGCTTGTACGTTCTGCGACTACAAATCCGGTCAGAAGAACAACGTCGCAAAACACATCCTCGTTCATATGAAACAGAAACCTTTCGGTTGTCAATACTGTGACTATCGCTGCGCCCAGAAAAACAACTTAGTGGTACACGAAAGGACTCACACCGGTTACAAACCGTTCGCGTGTCCGTTCTGCGATTACAGAACGGTTCAGAAACCGAATCTAGTTAAACATATGTACTTACACACAGATCAGAAGCCCTTCAGCTGTGATATGTGTAATTATAGATGTGTGCAGAAAACTAACCTCACGAAACATAAGCAGAGACACTTGAACGAGAAGGACGGTGATAAAGTCGATAGCAAAGTCCCGATCAAGCCCTACAAGCCGAGACAGAAGTCGGTGAAGTGTCCTCATTGTGTGTATAGATGTGTTCAGAAATCTAGTTTGGAAAAACATTTGCAATTCAAGCACAATGACATAAATAGTGATATTGTTGATAGTGATTGTGGTCTGAATTTAATGAAGAATACAAGTGACAGTATACAGAATTTGAGTGTTAAGAAAGCTGATTACGAACTGCCGCAAGATAAAGTGTTAGAACCTGTACCATTGCAGTCGTAGCACAGCTTTTAGTGTAAATAGTTTTTTAATTAGAGTGACTGAAGTTAATTGTGAGTTTGGTTTCCATATGTCTGTATGGAATGGTGCAAATGGTTTTATTTTTGCTACGTAGCTAGGTGAATTATGAAGGGATTGTGTGATTTATATGCGGTGTACTTATAATGTTAATGCTCTCTTTTCTGTGTTTTTTATTGGGTGTATTATATTTAGTCAATTTTTTTTTTAATTAAACAATATATTATGGTAAGATTGTTACGAATTTGTAAAACTTGATACCATTTAAGTCTATATTAGCATAGACTATTTTTTTTTTTTGTAATTTGATTGTCAAATGATTACTGACTGTGACAATATTAATTCAAGCTTATGTTTAATGTCTTGGAATTGAAATTTTTTTATAAGCTAGTCAATTGTCAAGGTTTCATTTAAACCAGTTTTGGATAAACACGTAATTATTTAACAATAAATTATGCTCAAGATTGCTTTCCAATAAAATAAGGTTATTGTTTGTAGAGAATGATGTGGCATTCTGTAAAGTAACAACCATATGTTTGAAGTAATTAATGAATGTTATAATTATTTTTTTTAATTTTCACATGCTTATTTTGGCAATTTAATAATTTTTATAATTATATATATATAGGGCCTATATACAAAATATTGCCTACATTTTGGCTCATAAAAGCACTTTATATTGTACATTATACTGTTGCAGTTATCCTGAAGCTACCACCAGTTCAAAAGCAGGTTATGCTTTACCATTTTGATTACAAAGTACATAAATAAAGTACAATTAATTTTATATATCCTTTTGGGAAATCAAATAATACCAATAATTATTTATTAAAAACCTTTAACTATAATATGATGAGTAATTTGTAAATTACAACATAAAAGCTATTTATTTTTGATGTTTCAAAATGACTTGAACATATTATTGCAACTATTTTCATGAGCGCTGAACGAAATAATTGTTTTTTTTTGGTTGGTACTTTGGTGCTGTACAGAGATGTGACTTAGCTTTACAGAGTTGTTGCATTAAGAAAGTGCAGTTGATTCTTAATTGACCTGATTGATTGAGGATCTTTAGCCACAGTTATTGTCTATTCCATGTAGGAAAGGCCTAAATTAAATGGCAGATGTATATTTAATGTAATATCATGTAATAAACAACTCAGTAACTACAGAGTGTTAGGTATGGAAAGCTATATGGGTCTTCACCGCACTAGTACTGTATGAAATAATAATGAAAGTGCTACTGTATATGGACAGTACCTTATAATAGCATTAATTTTGATTGAGATGATTCATAGAAGAATGTAGAAGTACCTTTCTTTAAAAAGGATGATTAAGTTTGTGTGATGAGTATGCTCAGTATAAATTTCAAGCATTTTGGATAACCTATATGCAAAAAAATTGTTTTTTTCCGTATCACCAATGTTTAAAGCAAAGCCGAGTTCATAATAGTCAAAAATTATTAAATGAATGTATCTTGATTTGCTGATTAACTGGTAAAGTTTATTAAATTATGTAATACAATATTTTAAATTTTATTAGTTTTGTATCGAGTATTGAAACAATTATAGAATCAAAATTAAATTATTACATATTTAAGTAAGCTCTTATAAAGAATTTTGTCATGTCACAGGCCTATTAGTCTGCCACTGGTTGTGAAAGTAGATTTTATTGAGAAGAACCATGAAAAACTCTATAATTACATTACATTAATTACTTTTTCTCAAAAGTATGAGCAATGAGCAAAGAATTAACATAAGTAATTGTTACTCTCCGTTACTTGTGAACTATTTTATCGTTTGATAAATTATTTGATTTTGTCAATTTGTATATAAAGGTCAATGATATTCTAATAAACAGATATGTTATATCCATACTAAACAACAGAAAAAAGTGGGCCGCGCCGGGGACTGTTTATTTTAGTTTATTTTTACATTTCCTTAAAATTAAAAAAGGATAGCTTGATATAAAACAATAAGTAAAAGGGATAACTAGATGTTTTAATTACGCAAAACGTATTACTACGTAATTATGATGTATTATAACTTATAACTACGTAAAACGACTAAAGGCAAACGTCCCAATTAGGACGTTTTCTAGTCTTCACTTTTTGCGTGTTAATGAGATCTGTTTACTAGAACATCATTGATAAAGGTTGAATTTATTACAGGTTTTACAAAATATAATCAAGACTGTCAAATTATAGTTATGTATGTTTTTTCAAGGTAAAGTTTAATTTACAGCATAAAATATAGTTGTTGTTGAGTGAGATCGTGGTGTCTTCTTCTATTAAATTTGAAATCAATAGTGTAAGGAAGAGAAGTGTTTATCGATCAAGTAAATAGCATTTATAAGTAAGCCCAATATGATTGATAATATGTTTAGTCACATTTTAAAATATTACAAGTAAAAAGGAGCAGATTAATATTTTAATTATTCTTTTTAATATTTTACGTCGTGCTTTCTACCACATGATTTTATTTAAATGTTTCGAAACATCGAAAAACTTGTGAAATTAAACCAGTATATATTATTTGAAGGGAAAATATTTGACATATACAAGATTTATATTTGCTGGTGTCTTTGTAAGGCTTGACCGCTTGAAATATATCGCCTACGCTTATTAATGGATTATCATAAAAAAAACAATCATAATTTGTTAATAGAAGACTACTGAAGACTATCTTTTACCAAGCTAGTTTCATTTCATTGGTTGACAATTATAAAAGACAAATGCGTAAATTATATTTATTCCTGTATTGAAATATTTATTTACATAGATATTTTTTGTACTTGAGGTTAGTATAGTTATAAAATAGTTAAATACCGCGAAAAGAAATACAGACAAGTTTGACAGTTTCTTGATTTGTAATGTAACAGATTATACGACAAAAAACTTTGTAAAATTTTAAATTAGTAACGATAGACTTTTATGGTTATAAATAATTTTGATTAAAGACAAAGTAGAGAGTTATGTAAAATATATTTTTTTAACTTAAATCGGTTCCATTTTGGATGGAACCTGTGTCGTCATAATATTGAGACTATTCCACAAAACGAACTACCAAAAGAAAAATAGCTCTTGTGTGTTCAA